>NW_027505980.1:0-126469 GCF_021521415.1 Bidens hawaiensis | reverse complement strand
GGAAGTGAGATGGATTTGAGTATGTCATCAACTCGAGGACCTCATATTCAACCTGAAGTAGTACACAAGGAACATAACATTCCGCGTTCTAATCACATTCTATGTGATCCTCAAGAGTTTGAGGAAGCTGTGTATAGTTCAACTATATCTAAAATAAACAATTTAAAATCTTCAAAGGCTAAACCCAAGAGATTAGAAAAATCAAAAATTTCTATTGAGGATTTGATGCGTTTTATAAATCCTACTCTTACTAATGTAAACACAGGTCGTGTGATTAAATTAAAAGGTCTTAACAAAGTTTTTAATGAGAAAGACATTCTGCTTAATTTGATTAAACTAGAGTTGATTGAAAGTGTCTTTCGAAATGAAACATCGAAATTGAATGATCTTGAATAAGCATTAGCTAGATCTAAGTTATCAAACATCAAAGCTTCAAATTCTAATATAAAACAACAAATTACCCTGTTAAGAAAGTTCAGTTTGTTAGTTCTACGAAAACTAAAACTTTACAAAGCTTTTCGAATTGTTCAAATTTTGACTTTTACATGAAAAAGAAAGCTGTAACGTTTGATGATTTGGATAAGGAAAATGTCTTGAATGATTCTTGTCAGCCTCCTATTGCAGAATCAATAGTCAAACCACAACGTGCTTTCATAGATATGAGAACATTTTTCTTATGTGGCGAACGAGAGCATGTTGTAAGAAATTATGGAGCGAGAAAAGTGAAGAATGTTAATCCAGTTACAAGGAACAACTAAAACCGAATCTGTAGTAAAGGAAATTCTTAAGAGACCATTATCTCAGGTTGATGAGACTCAGATATTGTTTCAAAATTTGAATTCACGCAAGGTGCTTCATGTTAATAAAACATCAGTTAAATTAAAACCCAAATTGTTTGGTTCAACACAACCGATTTGTAAAATGTGAGCACAAATGTGGTTCAAGACGCGTATCTGAGATGAAAGTCTAGAGACCTGTGACATATTCACAATAGGCTAAACCACATTTGGATTCAGTTCAGATTAACCTTCTGTTGAAATGAAATAGATGCCCAAGATTGAGGCCTGAGCTGCCTTTTAAACTAATCATGTTTCCTCTATGTGCAGAGTTTATCCAAGACTATATAAGGTGAAATTTGGATCAATGGTAGTGGATGCTCTCGTCTCATTACCAGAAATATTGATCTACTAACTAATGTGAAGAATATACAAGGGGGTTATGTAGCGGTTTGCGGGTAATTCTGGGGGCATGATTACCAAAGAAAGGGATGGGTCAAACGGTAGTATTACTTTTGAAAAACTAAATTATTGTGACAATGTACCTCAACAGAACAGTGTGGTTGAACGGAAGAACGGATAATTGATTAAAGCAGCAAGAACAATGCTTGCAGATTCAAAGCTTATGTTCAATTTTGGAATGAGTTTGTGAGCACTGCTTGCTACACGCTAAATTGGGTTCTAACGGTTAAGAAGCTGCAAAATATGAGTTACGAGCTTCTGAACAACCGTAAACCTAACTTAAAGTTCTTAGAACCTTTCATTTATCCTTGCACAATGTTGAAACGTGATGCGAAAAAATTCGAGGA
This sequence comes from Bidens hawaiensis, assembly GCF_021521415.1. Lineage (NCBI taxonomy): Eukaryota > Viridiplantae > Streptophyta > Magnoliopsida > Asterales > Asteraceae > Bidens > Bidens hawaiensis. The sequence goes on along the minus strand of NW_027505980.1, from coordinate 124,884 downwards.
GAAGGCTATTGAGGGTTACTTTTTGGACTACGACTCGCCTAAGAAACGTTTTTTCATTTTCTCTTTGGTTTGTGTTGAAGAATGATACCATGTAGACTGTCAAATCTACACAACACCTCCTGCCGCAAGAGACCTGATTGGATGCTTGATTATGAGAGTTTTTTTAATTCATTTACCCCCATAGTTGATCTCCCCGATGAAGACTTGGTGTGTGCTTACTTGGAAGATCAACTATGTTCCATACCACGAGCTTCTAATTATAATAATGAAGTGATTGATGATTATACTGAAATATTTGATGTAGTTTCTGCATCATCGGATGATTGTCACTTTGCTGATTCTTCTACAGTACCCTTTGCTGATAATCCTGAGGTTAGGTAATCATCTCATAATGTTGATGAGATTGCGGCTGAAGAGAATCTACTAATTTAAGTAATCATCTTGTTGTTCCTGATAATCTGACACTTCAGATTCATACGTATCATCCACAAGACAACATCATTGGTGATCTCGATGCTGGTGTTCAGACACGTCATCAGATTCCTAATGCAAGTGATATTAATGTATTGCATGCGTATACCAATATCCATTCATTAGGAATCATGATTATTATGAAATACACTTGCTCTCTTTCTCAAATGGAACTGAAGAATGTTCATAGGGCACTTGAAGATTCGTCTTGGGTATACACAATGCAAGAGGAATTGCAACAGTTAAGTCGACTGGGTGTGTGGGATCTCATTGTTAAACTAGATCGGGTTAAGAAACCAATCCTGACTAAATGGGTTTTTAAGAGTAAAAAGGATGATTGTGGGTCATTGTAAGAAATAAAGCATGTTTGGTCGTGCAAGGGTTTCATCAGAAAGAAGGCGTAGATTACAACGAAGTATATGATCTTGTTGCAAGACTAGAAGTTATACGTATAGTATTAACCTACGTTTCCTTCAAGAAGATTAAAGTATATCAAATGGGCGTTAAGAGTGCGTTTCTTAATGGGAAACTTCGTGAAGAGGAGTTTGTGAAACAGCCTCCTGGTTTTGAAGATCCGGACTATCATGACCGTGTTTGTCGTTTGAAAAAGGCTTTTATGGTCTACACCGAGCCCCGAGAGCATCACATGGCATGCTTGCTGACCATCTTATGGATAGTGGCTTCAACGAGGGACTGTGGATTGTACCATATTCTACAAGACTATCGGAGAAGATTTGCTCCTCGTCCAGATTTATGTCGATGACATCATATTTGGCTTAACAAATGACAAGCTATGTGAGGACTTCGGAAGTCGATGCAAGCCAAGTCGAGATGAGCTCGATGGGGGAGATGATTTCTTTTTAGGGTTGCAGATTCTACAGTCTGAAGAATGAATATTCATTCATCAGACGAAATATGTGAGAGACGTCTTGAGCCGATTCAAGAGAACTTTTGGAAAAATCCATTCAACTCCTCTTCCCATGGGTCACAATTTGTAACCAGACGAATTGGAGGATACCATTGATCCGACCCTGTACCGAGCTATGATAGCTTCTTTAATGTTTCTAACTATGTCGCGTCCTGATAATATGTTTGTTGTTTTCTTGTGTAGCAGGTATCACTAGAGTTCCTGAGTGACTCATCTGGCGGCGGTTTACGTAAATTTCACTGACGGGTTATCTTGACATCGGGTTATGGTATCCTAAGGATGATAGTTTTAATCTCGCTGCATTTTCCGATTCAGATTATGGAGGATGCAAGATCAACTTCAAGTCAACTACTGCGGGTTGTAAATTTCTAGGAAGCCGGCTTGTTTCCTTGCAGTGTAAGAAGCATACAACGATCTCCACTTTATTCGCATACGTGGCATCCTCGATTTGCTATTCACAGGTTTTATGGATCCAACAACACTTGCGGGATTACGGTTTGAAGTTTTTTACGACTCCCATATCTATTGATAACTCTACTGCTATTTGTATAACGAAGAACCTCATGCACCACTTTAAAATGATGTTATATTGATACTAGCTAACATTTTATTCGTGGCTGCTACGAAAAGAAGTTAATCGATATAGAGAAGGTGCACACAGATTATCGAAAGAAGAACCTTTTTACCAAAGCATTTGATAAAACAAGATTTAAATTTTTTCTTGGTCTAAATGGTTTGGAAACTTTTGTTGAAATCTCTAAGCTCGGATAATCACTTTTTTGTTTCTATTGTTTTAACTTTTTTTTATTTTTAATATTTTGATGTTTGTGGAGAAAAGGGAAAAGTAAAAAATATTATGTTTTTAGTTTGTACAGATAAAATAAAAAACATTCAAACATTTCAAAAATACAACAACATTAAAAAATATCATGCTCCTCAAAAATGAGTTTTGAAGTAAAGAGAGGAGATGATAGTACATTGGTTATCTAGTCCCAAATCCAGTAAAAAATTAGCTTAAAAGTTTGCGTGATTAATTGTATTAGTGCATTGGTAGACTTTAAAACAAGCAAGTAAGAAAAATTAAGTGATATTAACATAAACGCTAGCCGAATCTGGTGGATTAGCATCTAAGCATGGTTAATATTTTTTTTAATCTCAAAAAGTTTTTAAAGATGGCTATGTGTGCATGCGTTCACTTTGCTAAGAAATTCAACTTAATTTTCTTTTCATTTTGCAAAGAAATTCAAATCTATTATTTCTTTATTTTTTGCTTAAGTCTTGGACTCTCTTCGCGTGTAGGGAAACCGATCTGAGGGCTAAGGCCTAAGTATTCTGCTGTATTTTCTTGATGTATCGTGCAAACCTTGGATCTTCACCACGTATACTATAAAGCAATGTATCGAAGTGGAGGTTAAGGCATGTACAATTTCAACTAATTTTATCTTTTTATTTTGTTAAAATGGAACCTTATCTGCATGTAGTAATACCGATCTTAATGGAAAATTTTAACCTTCTACTTCATTTTCTATTCTTATTTTTGCATGGGTCACACCTAATCACTTATAGTAAGAAAATGACATACATGATAAGCTTCGTGGTATGAGATATACAAATTATGCCAGAAAGATGGGGGCCACTTACAATTTGTGCTTAGTTGAACAAATGTAATCTTATCGCTGAAATTTCAGAAACATTTGTTGTTAAAGTTTAAGTAGACAACACTACCAATGACTGACTTAACACTATTCGTAATAACACTGAAATATAAAAGTGTGATGGATGGGTGATTTTGGTCAATATTATTCTCTCTTCAACTCACAAAAATATGTACTGCTTTCGTAGAATAGATATCATTTTGTTAATTTTGTTTTAATTTCGAAATATTCAAAATCCAAAAATATTTTGATTTTAGTTTTGTTTCTTCTTTATATTCGATTTTCGAGTTATGAGGTAATGTTTGAAAAATCGAAAAATACAAAAAGATTTTCCCACAATTTTTTTAAGTTAATTCCTTTTAATTTATGTGTTTTCCACATAAAACACGTTATGGTATTAGTTTTTACCACAAGTGGTAAAAATTTTTAGGTAAGGTTCATCAAAACACGGTTTTGTTGCATATTTAATCCTTGGAAAGTTAAAATGAAAATTCATTTTTACTATGTTATTATAGACCCCATTCGTTACTTTGTTGTAACGAAAGGAACCCATTCATTAACATAAATGATAATGAATGAATGTCATTCTGAATGAGAAATGATAACGAATGTCACCATTCATTACACTTCATTTATTTTCGCTGGCATGATAACAAACTCATTCGCTATTAATTGTGATAACAAATGAAGAAAGAATAGTATGCTATTCGTTATCGTGTTAATTTAAGTTGATTCATTAAATATTGATAACGAATCACTTAACAATTGAATGGCCATTCGTTAATTTTGAATTAACGAATAGGCTCATTCGTGTCCATTGGAAAATGTGCAGATCAGATAGTATATAATACACAATGTTAGATGAATGAACCATTCGTCTACCTCGATTATCATCCTCCCTAAGCAAAACCCGGCCAAAATTTCCTAGAAATCTCAACCTTCACTATATTAACTTTCATCGATCATTTTTTGTTCAAAAGGTAGAGACGATAACAAAGCAATGACTTTCGTAAAATTTGCTGATTGTTAAGGAGTTGATTAGGGCTTCAACTAAACTGATATTGTATGAATCAAATGAATCATTTTAACCTGTTAATTTATGTAATTGTTGCTTTGAGTTTATTAGCAATTTTATTACGAAACTAATAGTATAAGTTTTACATCGAGTCTCGGTGTGTTCAATCCAATTATGATTTTTGAGTTGCATGCTTAACTATCTGAGTTTGATTAATTTTGAATTTGACTAATTTTGAGTCAAAGGTTATCGTTTATTAGGATTCATTCGTTATGGATAACGAATGATGGTTCATTCGTGTCTATAGTGACCGAATGAACCCAGTCGTTCATATTTCAATAAGGAATTGATACATTCGTTTAATTTTTTAACGAATGAAAACTCATTCGTCATGATTAAGTAAGAATAGACTCATTTGTTAGTTAATCATTCGGTATTCTGCTACTCATTATTGAATTGATAACGAATAGTCTCATTCGTTATAACGAATGAATTCATTCGTCATAACGATTGGGTAGAGAATAAGCTAAGGTATTTTGAAAAGATTACAAATTTTCACTAAGTATAAGTGAAATTTTTTATAAGTTATTTGATGATTCTAGATTACTAATGTTCAGGTTTTATTACAGAGATGGCTAATGAAATTATGGCTAATATTCCAGCACAAGAGAACCTTGTTATTCAAGAGAACCATGTTATTCAAGTGGAACCACAAGTACAACAGGATCAAGCACCACAAGAACCACAACCATAAGCACAACAAGAAGTTGCACCTGCTATCGATGAGCTTGCCTACGACAAGAAACACAAAATTTGTGCATTTTTGCAAGATGACTTTGTGGGTCGTGATATGTTTGTAGACGTTATTGCTTTTCTACGTTGCTCACGCATTCACTATGCTATATCCGTTGATGTCGTAGTACACATCAGCATGATTCGTCCATTTTGGGTCATTGCTCGTTATGTTGATGCTGAAAAGACAATCATTTCAGTTGTGCAAAGAAAGACTATCAAGATTGATGCTGACGTGATACGTCGAGTTCTTCATTTTGCTGAAATGGTTGATCACCCTTCTGATTTCGACAAGACGCTGATTCGAGGTTTATTTCAGCGATTATTCTATAAAGGTGATCTTGACTGTTCACAATACAAGGCGTACTTGTGCGAACAATACAAGTACCTGCTACATGTGATTATACACTACCTTGGCCGATGTAAGGGTGGATATGAGGAATGCAAAATCATGTTGAAATCTACATTCGTTTCTTTGATATTGACCAAGTTGTTCAACTTCTTCAAACTGATCTTTTATCATTTGAAAGAAAACTACTTGGTACGGCATCAAAAGAACAAGTTTTTGATGTATCCTCGCTTTCTGCAGCTCATCATCAACTAATAATTCCTCATTTGGTTCTTGATGCATCCTAGGTTGATAATGTGATGGTGTTGGAACATATGACGGAAGATACGACGAAGCATATGAATACGCATCGCAAACAAACAGCTAAGCATATAACAATGGCTAAATGTTTGATTGGTCATTTGGCGAATCCTTATTATGTATGTCCAGCTAATGATCGTTGGATCCATGATGATTCTGATTCTGAATGTGAAGATTGACCAGGTGGGAACAATGACGGGAGTGATGGTGATGATGGTGGTAATAGTGGAAATAATGGGGTTGGTTAACATAATGTGTTGAGGCCCTTATGAGGCTACTCAATGCAAAAGAAAGGGAAAGCGGTCATGAAAGAACAACCAAATAAGAGAAAAGCCCACAAAGGAGATGGTGTGGAGATTGGTCCTTACGAACCAAGTGTAACGCCCTGGAATTTGACTGGTAGACAAAAATCAAGGAATCATCGGAAACTATACACTTTGGGGTTCTGGACGATAAGTTCGGAACCCATATCATTGGAGAAATCTGCTTTTATCATTTAAAATGTTTATTTTATAAAACGACATTTACGCCTGGAAAATATTAATTTTTATGCTTTTGAAAAATAATTATTCGGAAAATGGTTTATAAAAGTTTTGCTGAAAAAGTTTTAGTTTGTTTAAAAACTTATGAACTCGACTAGTCTTGACCCGTCGGTAGCCTAAACCCGAACCCGAGTCACCCGAGTATTTAAGCGGAAAATCAAGTATTCTTACACCATCTCTTTCATTTCTACCAACACTTCCCACCCAAACACTCCCACTTCTAGAGAGAGAGTAGTGAGAGAAAGTCATCCAATCTAAGATTCGAGTCCACCAATCTGTTTATCGTTGTTGTCGGTAAGATCTTCTTGAAAATCATACGTTTTTACAACCAAAACCCGCCCCGAATCGAGCAAAAACTCCGACTTTTGTGTCAAGTGTGTTCTTGGTCAAAAACCGTCTTTTTTGGTGTCAAAATGCAAGCTTTTGTGTTTAAAAGTACTAGGAATCGATACCCCTTTCAATCCCGAGCATTTCCATGTCAAAAACTTCGATTTTGGGTCAAAAATCTGGAAAATCTGGAAAACCCGTGGGTATCTCCGTCGCCCAGCTTTCAGTCGATCGAATCAGTTCATTCGATCGAACCAGTCGATCGAATCAGTTCATTCGATCGAATGTGTCGATCGAACCAGTCCAGTCGACCGAATAGGAAAGCAACCGAATGGTCTCCAACTCATTCGACTGAATGAGCTTCGTATTCGATCGAACGTCTATCTATTCGATCGAATGAGTGTCTATTCGATCGAATGTGTATCTATTCGATCGAATGTGTGTCTATTCGATCGAATGTGTGTCTATTCGATCGAATGTGTGTCTATTCGATCGAATGTGTGTCTATTCGATCGAATGTGTGTCTATTCGATCGAATCAGGTCAGAACCAAGCTGTTTCGTCTTTAAAACCTGGTTTTTGCTCGAGATCGTGTAAGGCTTACACTCTTAGACTTAAACTGTGTTGTTAACTTATTATGTCCTTGTCTAGACTTAGAGGATCGACGTTTGACAGCACCCGACCGCCCTAGCAACCACACCTAGTCAACAAGGTGAGTTCATAGCCCCCATTTTTCTTTTAAAGCCTTTCAAATCATTGGGGGTGAAAACATGGTAAATGTACACGTTTTGACAAAACACATTTATTCAAACATTACTTATCATAAACACTTGACAAATCTTTTGCAAACAATGAACATTGGGAAAACAAGTAATCATGGCAGGTTACGCGTACCTTAACTTTCTCGGAAGTTGTGTATGCATAATCAAATATTCAGGAGTAAATATGGGAATCACTCAGCGTTTAGGGAACATTGGACGCTTGGAAATCAAAGTCATGTACCCGTTATACTTTATCATGAAAACACATTATTCATTGGTCAGTCTTGTGATCGTGTGAACAGTGGCAATATAGGTCACAATAGTGCATAGGTTTGATCTCCAAGTGGTCGATTGGTAGACAGGCCGTCACTAGATGTGGGATTCTAAAGTGATCGATTTAGAATACACGTGACCTATGGGGTTCTTAAGTGTTCGATTAAGAATCCGAAGGATCTCTTAAGTGTTCGATTAAGGATCCGAAGGATCTCCTAAGTGATCGATTAGGAATCCAAGAGATACTAAAGTACGCTTTAGAATTCTCTCATGGTACCCAAAGTGATCGATTTGGGTTACCATCAAGGAAATCAAGTAGCATAGTGTGGTCTTGTGTGGGGTCGATGTCAGGTCTTGTGTGATCATTATGCATCATTATCATTTTTTTTCATCATGGCATGGTTACATATGATTCTTGGGTATCTTATACATATATCCTTGATACCGTTCCTCCTGCACGTATGGAAACAATAATTGGAATCTTTATACGAAACTCTTGCAGATTCAGTTGAGATGATAAGCATACCAAGCATAGTAGGATAAGTTGTAGGAGTGGTGGGTTAGCCGATGGTACACCCTATATATAAACCCCTACAACTTAGCCTAGTATGCTTGTGTAGGGCTTATCACTACAGTATTAGTTAACCTATGAATTCACTCATCTACTTTTTGTAGTTGACGTTTTATTACATGTTTTCAGGAAATGAAGCAGGAAGTAGCTAATAGCTGATAGAGGCCTTAGAGAGATGAAGGCTAGGCTAGGAGTTGTTTGGAAACTTGATATTTTGTATTAAAACAATTTGTTTCATGTTACCTGGATGATGTAATATTTGACAGTTTGGTTATGTTTATGCATTTAGACTTTTATACTATTGTGCTCAATCAATCACGACCTAGTCGCCACGCCTCGGTTTTCCGCCATTACGACCGGGGTGTGACAGATTGGTATCAGAGCCAATGGTTATAGGGAATTAGGAAACCGACCTAGACTATAACCTAGGACCCTTAACTCTAGATATTTCATGCATCACTATCACACGCCCACACTTATGTGCTTGCTATGTGCTTATGTGCTGCATCTTTAATTGTGTCTATCGTAGCGATGTATTCTTTGGCTATTCCTTATCCTGTTATTCTTATTCCCGGTATCATTCTTGCGCGTTCTTTTTCTTTTTCAGAATGCCTCCTCGTCGCTCGTCCGTCAATGCTGACCCTGCTGACCTCGCTGCCATCATAGCGCAGCAAATTGCAGCAGTTCTTCCGGGTCTGGTTAACAACCTAAGGCAAGAAGGAACCTCGGGTGCGCCACAAGCCCCAGAACCGAATCCTACTCTTCAGGCCGACAGGCTCTATAAGGCTTTTACTAACACTGGGCCTACGAGCTTTAATGGATCCGAGGGAGCTGCTGGTCTTCTCCAGTGGTTCGAGAAAGTCGAAGCTTCATTCAACATGTGCTCTTGCCCGGATGAACTCAGGGTCAAATTCGCGGCGAGTATGTTCCACAAACGGGCTCTCACGTGGTGGAATATCGAGATTAGAACCAGGGGGCGAGACGCGGTCTTAGCCTTGCCCTGGGCCGAGTTTGTTGAGCTAGTCACGCAGGAGTTCGTTCCGAGAACCGAACTCCAGAAATTGGAGGCTGAGTTTAGGGCGCACACGATGAAGGGCGCCGATCACATGAAGTACACGGAGAGATTTCATGAACTCTCCCTATTGGTGCCCCACATGGTTACCCCAGCTTCACGCGCTGTCGAGCAATACATCAGCGGTCTTCCGGACTCTATGAGGGGCATTGCGGTTGCAGTTGACCCCACTACACTTAAGGCAGTGATCGATCTCACTGCCCGTTTGACCAGGGAACAGCTCAGGTCCGGTGTTTTGCATCAGGATAAGGGCAAATCTTCCGATGGGAAAGCGAAAAAGGGGAACAATAGGAAGCGGAAAGCGACCTACTTAACTGCGATCACTGGTGCTACGCCTATCAACTCCATGGCCCCCGTTTCAGCCGCAACAGTTCAGGGAAGACCGAGAAAGGAATATACTGGGCCGCATCCCAAGTGCAACTTATGTTCTTATCATCACCCAACAAGTGAGTTGTGCCGCAAGTGCACAAATTGTGGACGATTCGGACACCTGGTGGAGCGCTGCAGGAGTCCTGGCAACCAATTGGCTGTGGGGAATGCTAACCCTCAGCCTAACCCTGCTCGAGGCTGCTTCGAGTGTGGCGCGATGGACCATTACAGAAATCGATGCCCTCGCGTCACCAACGTTCCTCCGGCTCGCGGGAGGGCCTTCACCATTGGAGCTGCCGAAGCACGCCAAAACCCCGATGTTATTACTGGTACGTTTACTCTTAACAACAATTGGGTGTCTGTCCTATTTGATACAGGAGCTGATAGGAGTTTTGTCTCTCACGAATTGGTTCCTTTGCTGAAATTAAAAATTTCCGAGTTGGAACCTGCCTTGGTTGTTGAACTTGCTAGTGGAGAGTCCACACAAGTGAGGTCTGTCATTCGAAATTGCACCCTTACTCTTGTCACCACATCGTTCAGTATTGACCTTATACCTTTTCGTCTTGGAAGCTTCGATCTAGTTGTGGGAATGGACTGGCTGTCTAGCAATCGCGCGGAAGTAATCTGCGCCGAGAAACTTATTCGTATCCCTCTGTCTTCTGGTGAAATTCTAACCATTCAAGGGGATAGGTCGGGTGGATGCCTAAGAATCGTTTCTTGCTTAAAAGCCAGTCGGTACCTTCAAAAGAAGTATCCCGCATTTCTAGCCCGTGTTACTCTCAAGGAATCCAAAGTCAAGAGACTGCAGGACTTCCCTGTCGTGCGTGAATTTTCTGATGTTTTTCCCGATGAGCTGCCTGGACTTCCTCCTAGCAGGCAGGTGGAATTTCGTATCGATCTTATTCCTGGTGCTCTCCCTGTTGCTAAGTCTCCTTATCGTCTAGCTCCGCTGGAACTTCAAGAATTATCGAATCAGCTTCAAGAACTTCTTGGCAAGGGATTCATTCGCCCTAGCTCGTCTCCATGGGGAGCCCCAGTACTCTTCGTCAAAAAGAAGGATGGGACTTTCCGTATGTGCATTGACTATCGGGAGCTTAATAAACTGACCATCAAAAACCGGTACCCGTTACCGAGAATTGATGATCTCTTTGACCAGCTTCAGGGTGCTACGTTTTTCTCTAAGATCGATCTGCGTTCTGGTTACCATCAATTGCGTGTTCTGGAAGAGGATATCCCGAAAACTGCGTTCCGAACTCGTTACGGTCATTACGAGTTCATGGTTATGCCTTTTGGAATGACCAATGCCCCCGCCATTTTCATGGATCTGATGAATCGCGTTTGCCGTCCATATCTCGACCAGTTTGTCATTGTTTTCATAGACGATATTCTCATTTATTCTCGTTCGAGGACCGATCATGAGCTTCATCTCAGGCTTATTTTGGAGCTTCTCAGGAAGGAACAACTATATGCCAAGTTCTCCAAGTGCGAATTTTGGCTAAAGGAAGTTCAATTCTTGGGACATGTTATCAATGTCGACGGCATACACGTCGACCCTGCCAAGGTAGAAGCCATCAGAAATTGGGTAGCGCCTAAAACACCTACCGAAATCCGTTCATTTCTTGGATTGGCTGGTTACTACCGCCGATTTATCTCAAACTTCTCCAGGATTGCCTTGCCTTTGACCACTCTGACTCAGAAGGGAGAACCCTTCGTGTGGGGACGAGATCAAGAGGAAGCCTTCCAAACTCTGAAGATTAAACTTTGCCGTGCACCGATTCTATCGCTTCCGGAAGGTGACGATGACTTTACCGTTTATTGCGATGCTTCAAATCAAGGCCTCGGTTGCGTTTTAATGCAACGAGGGAAGGTCATCGCTTACGCTTCTCGACAACTCAAGGTGCACGAAAAGAACTACGCCACGCATGACCTCGAGTTGGGTGCTGTGGTGTTTGCCTTAAAAATCTGGAGACACTACCTGTACGGCACGAAGTGTGTCATCTATACCGACCACAAGAGCTTACAGCACATACTCCATCAGAAAGAGTTGAACATGAGGCAGCGACGCTGGGTCGAACTTCTCAGCGATTACGATTGTGAAATCCGCTACCACCCGGGAAAGGCTAATGTGGTGGCTGACGCATTGAGTCGTAAAGAAAGGACCCAGCTGCACTCTATTCGAATTCAATCCAATCTTCCCTCCTTAATTCGCGAAGCTCAGAATCAGGCGCTTGTGAATGGAGATCTCAAGGGCGTTTTGTCGTGTGGAGCCGAACAGAAATTCGAAACCAAGTTGGACGGCATCCTCTATTTTCTTGATCGAGCATGGATCCCAAACTCTGAGCCTCTTCGAACGCTTATTCTAAGTGAAGCCCACAAGTCCAGATACTCGATTCATCCCGGCAGCAGCAAAATGTATCAAGATCTTAAACCTCATTATTGGTGGCCCGGGATGAAGAAAGACATCGCTTTATACGTGATGAGATGTTTGACTTGTTCGCGAGTCAAGACAGAGCATCGAAGGCCGTCTGGGCTGCTTCAGCAACCTATTATTCCTCAGTGGAAGTGGGAAGAGTTAGCTATGGATTTCATCACCAAGCTACCGCGGACGCCTAGCGGTCATGACTCAATTTGGGTTATTGTGGACATTCTAACTAAATCCGCTCACTTTATCCCGGTTCGTGAGGACTACACTACGGAAAAGTTGGCGCGGATATACATTCGTGAGATCGTTTCCCGTCATGGTGTGCCTAAGGGCATTACGTCTGATCGCGACAGCAGTTTTTCTTCCAGGTTCTGGAAATCTTTGCAAAAGGCCTTTGGGACAAGTGTGAAGCTTAGCTCTTCCTATCATCCAGAAACTGATGGGCAGAGCGAGAGGACCATACAAACCCTAGAGGACATGTTGAGAGCTTGTATCCTTGAATTCGGTAATAGTTGGGAAGCTCATCTGCCGCTGGCAGAATTTTCTTACAACAATAGTTACCACTCTTCTATTAAATGCGCGCCGTTTGAAGCTCTTTACGGTCGCAAGTGTCGCTCACCCTTGTGTTGGTCCGAGACCGGGGATTCACAGATCATCGGCCCGGAACTAATACAGGAAACAACCGATCAAATCGCTATCATTCAACAGCGACTCAAAGACGCCCGTTGTCGGCATAAGTACTACGCAGACAAACGACGCAAGCCACTCGAGTTTCAAGTTGGTGACCGTGTTCTGCTGAAAGTTTCCCCCTGGAAGGGCGTAGTCCGTTTCGGGAAGAAGGGAAAGTTCGCTCCTAGGTATGTTGGACCATTCAAAATCCTTGAAAGGATCGGACCAGTTGCCTATCGTCTTGAGCTGCCGCCGGAACTCGGTAGAGTTCACAATGTTTTTCATGTTTCGCAGTTAAAGAAGTGTCTTGTTGACGAGGCCCTTCTCATTCCCGTCGACGAGGTTCGAATTAACGACAATCTGCTTTTTGTTGAAGAACCCGTCGAAATCTTGGATCGCGAGGTCAGGAAGACCAAGCGTAGCCGCATACCGCTTGTGAATGTTCGATGGAATAACAAACGCGGACCCGAGTTTACATGGGAACGCGAAGATCAAATGAAGGAGAAATACCCTCATCTGTTCTCTTAGTCTCTATTCTTGTAATCTATTGTCTAGAAGTCAATATAACATTTGCAGCATGTATCAAATAATTGTGTTATTCAATGAATATCGTGTTGCCTTATTATGCTTATAAGTATTCTTTTATTTGCATCCACAAATTTGGCTACTCAGGGCTCATGCTGGGAGCACAAGTCATATCTACTCAATCATATGAATTTTGGGGAAATTTATACATTATTTAAGCCAAAAATTTGTCATTCATTCTTGCATTCATGGAGCATGGTTGTGTGTATGTGTGTGGTGTCGTGTCAAATTTTCTAGCCGCACACAATAGAGCTTATACATTGATACAAGGTGAGCTCGTAATTATAGTCCGGAATATAATTACATCAAGGTCACAGGTGTATACGTGTATAAGCAATATGCTATTGTGTAACTAAAAGTCGTGAACTCAAGGTTCGTGTAGAGAAATATTCGACAAAGGTTGAAGAAGTGGTGGGTTAGCCGCTGGTACACCCTATATATAAACCTCTTCGGCACGAGTTGAATATGTCTGAAGCGAAACCTGGAATTAGGGACTTATAGTTAGCGTGGCAGCTGTGAGACATTGAATTCAAGAATTACCGAGGGTAATATTCGCGGAAGATTGAAGGAGTGGTGGGTTAGCCGCTGGTACACCCTATATATAAACCCCTTCAATCCGAAATGAATATGTCTGATGTAAAGCTTGAGGATGATGCCTTGTAGTGGAAAATAGTGTGTCGTCCTGTGTGTCATTGATCTAATAGGAGTCGAAGGAAACACCCAAGTAAGGTTGAAGGAGTGGTGGGTTAGCCGCTGGTACACCCTATATATAAGCCCCTTCGGCTTGATTTGGGTGGTGCCTGAGACGAATATTAGAAGTGGTGGCGCATAGTGGTCATCATGGGATCATGTAATCTTAATCATCGATGCATCAAGTATACTAAAAAGCTAAATTTCGGGACGAAATTCCCCTAAGTTGGGGAGGATGTAACGCCCTGGAATTTGACTGGTAGACAAAAATCAAGGAATCATCGGAAACTATACACTTTGGGGTTCTGGACGATAAGTTCGGAACCCATATCATTGGAGAAATCTGCTTTTATCATTTAAAATGTTTATTTTATAAAACGACATTTACGCCTGGAAAATATTAATTTTTATGCTTTTGAAAAATAATTATTCGGAAAATGGTTTATAAAAGTTTTGCTGAAAAAGTTTTAGTTTGTTTAAAAACTTATGAACTCGACTAGTCTTGACCCGTCGGTAGCCTAAACCCGAACCCGAGTCACCCGAGTATTTAAGCGGAAAATCAAGTATTCTTACACCATCTCTTTCATTTCTACCAACACTTCCCACCCAAACACTCCCACTTCTAGAGAGAGAGTAGTGAGAGAAAGTCATCCAATCTAAGATTCGAGTCCACCAATCTGTTTATCGTTGTTGTCGGTAAGATCTTCTTGAAAATCATACGTTTTTACAACCAAAACCCGCCCCGAATCGAGCAAAAACTCCGACTTTTGTGTCAAGTGTGTTCTTGGTCAAAAACCGTCTTTTTTGGTGTCAAAATGCAAGCTTTTGTGTTTAAAAGTACTAGGAATCGATACCCCTTTCAATCCCGAGCATTTCCATGTCAAAAACTTCGATTTTGGGTCAAAAATCTGGAAAATCTGGAAAACCCGTGGGTATCTCCGTCGCCCAGCTTTCAGTCGATCGAATCAGTTCATTCGATCGAACCAGTCGATCGAATCAGTTCATTCGATCGAATGTGTCGATCGAACCAGTCCAGTCGACCGAATAGGAAAGCAACCGAATGGTCTCCAACTCATTCGACTGAATGAGCTTCGTATTCGATCGAACGTCTATCTATTCGATCGAATGAGTGTCTATTCGATCGAATGTGTATCTATTCGATCGAATGTGTGTCTATTCGATCGAATGTGTGTCTATTCGATCGAATGTGTGTCTATTCGATCGAATGTGTGTCTATTCGATCGAATGTGTGTCTATTCGATCGAATCAGGTCAGAACCAAGCTGTTTCGTCTTTAAAACCTGGTTTTTGCTCGAGATCGTGTAAGGCTTACACTCTTAGACTTAAACTGTGTTGTTAACTTATTATGTCCTTGTCTAGACTTAGAGGATCGACGTTTGACAGCACCCGACCGCCCTAGCAACCACACCTAGTCAACAAGGTGAGTTCATAGCCCCCATTTTTCTTTTAAAGCCTTTCAAATCATTGGGGGTGAAAACATGGTAAATGTACACGTTTTGACAAAACACATTTATTCAAACATTACTTATCATAAACACTTGACAAATCTTTTGCAAACAATGAACATTGGGAAAACAAGTAATCATGGCAGGTTACGCGTACCTTAACTTTCTCGGAAGTTGTGTATGCATAATCAAATATTCAGGAGTAAATATGGGAATCACTCAGCGTTTAGGGAACATTGGACGCTTGGAAATCAAAGTCATGTACCCGTTATACTTTATCATGAAAACACATTATTCATTGGTCAGTCTTGTGATCGTGTGAACAGTGGCAATATAGGTCACAATAGTGCATAGGTTTGATCTCCAAGTGGTCGATTGGTAGACAGGCCGTCACTAGATGTGGGATTCTAAAGTGATCGATTTAGAATACACGTGACCTATGGGGTTCTTAAGTGTTCGATTAAGAATCCGAAGGATCTCTTAAGTGTTCGATTAAGGATCCGAAGGATCTCCTAAGTGATCGATTAGGAATCCAAGAGATACTAAAGTACGCTTTAGAATTCTCTCATGGTACCCAAAGTGATCGATTTGGGTTACCATCAAGGAAATCAAGTAGCATAGTGTGGTCTTGTGTGGGGTCGATGTCAGGTCTTGTGTGATCATTATGCATCATTATCATTTTTTTTCATCATGGCATGGTTACATATGATTCTTGGGTATCTTATACATATATCCTTGATACCGTTCCTCCTGCACGTATGGAAACAATAATTGGAATCTTTATACGAAACTCTTGCAGATTCAGTTGAGATGATAAGCATACCAAGCATAGTAGGATAAGTTGTAGGAGTGGTGGGTTAGCCGATGGTACACCCTATATATAAACCCCTACAACTTAGCCTAGTATGCTTGTGTAGGGCTTATCACTACAGTATTAGTTAACCTATGAATTCACTCATCTACTTTTTGTAGTTGACGTTTTATTACATGTTTTCAGGAAATGAAGCAGGAAGTAGCTAATAGCTGATAGAGGCCTTAGAGAGATGAAGGCTAGGCTAGGAGTTGTTTGGAAACTTGATATTTTGTATTAAAACAATTTGTTTCATGTTACCTGGATGATGTAATATTTGACAGTTTGGTTATGTTTATGCATTTAGACTTTTATACTATTGTGCTCAATCAATCACGACCTAGTCGCCACGCCTCGGTTTTCCGCCATTACGACCGGGGTGTGACACCAAGGTCGTCTGTTCCATAAACTTTACCGGTGGTTTCTACTCTAGTTAGTACCCCGGCTATCACACTGACGATGACGACATCCACTGATCCGAGATTCACGTCGATTCCACATTCGATGTTGTCTCCTATGCCGACCTCTCATATCACGATGATTTTTACATCTCCCGCTCCGACTATGATGCAAATGCAGTCGTCGACTCAATCATTTATGACATTTAGGCGTCCTCACGGTCCAGTTCAGCTAGTGCCTCCCTTGTTTCATACTTTGACTTTTCCGCAACCGATGGGCATGCAGTTAAGCTTGATCCACCTCCAAGAAAATCAAAAGGCTGCTAACCATAACTTGCAAGATCAGATGAGGATGGACCTGAAAAAACAGGTAAGCCACATCTCCTACTGTCAAAAGGAGAATCGTGAGCTTCGAGCAATTGTTACTGCTCAGGGGGAGAAGATCAAAGAACAGGAGAACGTTATCCTTCAACTGAGAATTAAAGATGATATATTGAAAAAGTTGAAGAATAACAATGACGACAAAGAACTTGATGCTAGTTTGGGTGGTAGTGAGCATAAACAACATGTTGGTACGTCTGATGTTGGTGAGCACATGCTAAAACTGGCAATGATCGACAGTTGGTTGTATACCAAGACACTACTAACGTGACTCCAAATGAGTCGGTTAAAGCCAACACTATTTTATTTATGGATTATGAGAAAGGGATTGAGGAGGAAGAATTCGTGGATTACGCTTTGTCTCGTGACAAAATCTCATGGTTGCCTGGTTTGAACGACGAGGAATTGGATGCGTTTGAAGCCGAGGAGGATGTTGAAGTTATTGTTGATGAAGAAGTTCAATTTGACACGCGGATTTCATCTGGGGATACGCCATTTATTTATGAAGACATCAAGGTTGAAGATGTGATAGCAGAGGAATATCTTGATCTATACAAACGTTCGAATGTTTATTAGTGTGTTCCACTTTTCAACAAAGAACACGTACAAACTGCTAAAGAGCATCTGGAGAAGAAAAAGAAGAAAAAGAGAAAGTATCCGAAAGTGAAGCATACTTTCGAGGGTTCAAAGGGCCCTACTTTCGAAAGTCTCAGAAGGAGAAAAAAGGGTTCAAAGGATCCTACTTTCGAAGGCATATTTGAGGTACGTAACAATGCTCGACTGTCTAAGACTACTGAAGCATACAGGTCTGTTGATAAAGAACATGAGATGGAGGTCAAAGCACATGCAAGTACTCATCAAAAGACAAAGTTCAAAGCTGTGAAGATCGTCAAAGGTGACATTGTATTATGGTTGTACGATTCTGGGCTTAAATTATGTATCAGTAAGTGGGAGCACGGTGTTCAAGACTACCAATACATCACCAATGTTCTCATACTGTCGAGATTGGATGTGCCAACGCTTTCTAACCGGTCATTCGTGAATCGAGGTGGCAATCAAAAGGCAGGATGGTTCCATCAACATCTGTTGTTTGAGGTTAATCATGGTTTCAAATTTTTCAAGCCACAGATTCGAACGAGAAAAGAAAATATAGATGAGATCTATCCTAAGACTGGTTGGAGGAAGCTCGTATTGAAGGTCAAGCAGCCAAGCACGATGAAAAGAGTGTCTGTAAAAACGTTTCCACAAATTTTTTACAAGACATTCAACATGTGGAACTAGGATAACTGTACTGGTGAAACTGTGATTTTTCTCGACCCAAGTTCAAAGACAGAGTTCGTGCGAGTCATTGATCCGTGTGGCTCGTTAATTTATCAGATTTGGGTAATGGTGTGCTGCTCAAGAAAGAGATCCATTTTGCTGACATGAAGGATTTTGATCGGGCTATGAAATTCCAACATGTTGTAAGTGTTTACAAAGCGTTTGGAGTTCATAGCTGCGTGGATTAGAAGACGAAGAGTTTCAGCTAATTTAAGACAAAGAGCATGAGATGGGGGGTGTTTGTTAGTACATCGTTTTGTTGTCTCACTCTTTGTAATAATTGTTATTTATTTATATTAATGTAAAAAGGAATTTTGGCATTACACGAGTCCATTCATTAAGTTTAAGTGTTCATACGATAAGGATGTTTAATGAATGAAAATATACATTATAGTTAATGTCCATTCGTTAAGAATGTTTAACGAACGGACCTAATCGTTATTTGTAGTTACCATTCGTCACGAAATGTTGACGAATGAGGTATAGCGAATGAGTCATTCGCTATACTATGTTAGGAATGAAGACGAATGAGTCCCGTTCATTACGGACTGTGTAATGAATGGACTTCGTCTTCTATATATAGGTTGTTCCTAATTCTTAATTTAACAAGTGTTGATTCATTATTCCCGTGAGTCGTTACGCTGCCCAATTCACCTCTCACTACACACACTTTGTTCACTTAATCTATCAATCATTTACTACATATCAAGAACTAGATCCTAATATACATAACAATATGAATTGATTTGTATAAGCTCAATCAGGCTCTCTCAGTTATACGAGCCAAGATCTAATCTCTAACACGCTACATCAATCGTATACGAGACGATACGTTATACTAGTACTTTATTGATACGTTAAAGGAAGAATATGTGACATATGTAAAGCTATTCTAGAGAGAATCTGGCATGGTAATGTTACATTAATGCATTAATCACGGATCTCTAGCTCATGTGAATAGGAACTGTCTATATATAGGACCATGTTAAATCTGTTAACATCACTAACAAATGGGGTATTCCCGTTACGAATGAGCTCCCATTCGTTACATTACATAAGGAATGGACATCCTTAAATACGAGTAAGTCTCATACGCTACATCCATAGCATATCAGCTCATACTTTAACGGATGGGTTAGCTAGTCTAACGAGTGGACCAAGTTCGCTATACAATCCATAGCGAATAAGTCATAGTACATCATAGCCTAATGACTAAACTACCCTTAACTTACTCGATCTGTTGCGGACAACAAATCATGCACTAGTAAACACCTGATGTCTTCCCTAAAAATCAAAGTCCCACACACAAGAAGAAAGTTCAGTTTAAAACCATTGAAACACCTGTTACTATGGCTCTAAAGAACATTCCTAGTTCAAGAGTTGTTCAAGTAACATATACTCCGGATTCGGAAACGTTCTGGTCATTTTTGACTTTTGGGTGAAGTTTGACTTTTTGTGGGTCAAAAACTATTTTTTGGGATTTTTGACTTTTCATGTTTTTTAATATGGTAGGTTTTCATGGGTAAAGGCAGGGGAAAGGGAAACTGACTAGCAATACAACAGTGAATGTGCCTCATCCGTGTACTTTCACCCTTGGCTGTCGGCTCGAAGAGGAAAAGCTACATATTTTACTAGATTTTAGCATGAAAAAAAGGCTGCTGTTGAGTGTGTAAAACGGTCAACATCGAGATTTTAAATTTATGGCCGTTTTTTGCATTTCAGTTGGTAAAATATGCAGTTTTTAATCTTTTATTTATTTTCCTAATAAGAGGCTTGCTGAATTATTTTGTGGAGGAAGCTTATGACTTTTCGACTCCAACATGAGGGGCTCAAAGTTGCTTAGCGATGTTAGTAAACTGTATATTTTGTTGTTGCATTTAGGTTTGTTTATTTGTTGAAAGTATTTATGGTTATTTATTATTGCTCACTATTATGACATGCATATGATGTACTTGTTTAGCAGGTGAAGTTTTATATACTAGTTTGGTCATATACAGATTTGGACTAACTGTGACACCAAATTATGACAAAAATTGTGGTGCTCTTAAGTCTTAAATGTAAAGTTACTGATATATAGTAGAGTTTTTTTCTAATACATGTTATTATATAACCTGCAAAATCTCATGCACAACTAAAATAGTTTTTGAAACCTGGTGTAATGCGCTAGCTCGATCAAAACGTCTTGACTTTTTTTTTTGTTAATTTTTGAATTGAAAATTTTCTCCGACATAGTATCGCGCGGGTTTACTACTAGTATATATATACATATATATATATATATGTATGTATATATATGGTAGGGTTAACTTACAAAACAATAACTTTTTTAGAAGCATAAAAATAGATGTAAACCTTTGGGTCTAGGATCTAGTGGTTGAGACTGGTAGTTTCTAAAGTTGTATAGTTCTCTATTTACATGATATAGTGTCATATTTAGGTGATGTACTTTGTTTTAAAGCCTTCTCACAAGATAATTGTTTTTTATTTGAACCCTTACATATATATGT
This sequence comes from Bidens hawaiensis, assembly GCF_021521415.1. Lineage (NCBI taxonomy): Eukaryota > Viridiplantae > Streptophyta > Magnoliopsida > Asterales > Asteraceae > Bidens > Bidens hawaiensis. The sequence goes on along the minus strand of NW_027505980.1, from coordinate 104,173 downwards.
ATATATATATATACATATATATATAGGGAGAGGATCATGAGAGAACTCCATTTTATGGAGATAACTAGAGAACTAATAATGAAGTATTTTTAATTTAATTAAAAAAAGTATTTTTAATATTTTTTTCCTTTCATCCTTCTTATATATTGTTATTCTTCACCACAAAAAAAATAAAAATACAAAAAACTAAAAAAAAAATAAAAAAAATTAACGAGTAATGCATATATGCAATAAACCGACTTTTTTTATAATGCATATATGCAATAGTGTGCATTATGATATTTGAAATAGTGTTGAATAACATATACATAGTTGTTTGTATTGTTTATTTGCAATAGTGTTATATTATATAAACAAATTAAAAAAATCGATATAGTGCATATGTGCATTAGTGTTGTATTACATATATGCGATAATGTGTTTTGCATACAATTATTAGTGTCGTATTTGCATATATTCAATAGTGTGTATTGGATAATGCAATTGTGTTGTATTATATGCAATAAAACACTATTGTATATACGCAATAGGCATTAGTGCACATATGCACTACAATACTACACCGATAAGTTTTTTTTTTTTTAATATCAATATCATCTTATTAAAAATAATTCTTTACTAGTTCTCTAGTTCTCTCTTTAAGAGGAGTTCTCTCTAGATCTCACCCTTATATATATATATATATATGTGTGTGTGTGTGTGTGTGTGTGTGTGTATGTGTTTGTGTCTGTAACTGTTGAGTAAAGTTTTGACCCGAAAATGATCATAAGGAAGATTTGAATCTACTCAACCACCTCATATATCACTAAGTATGGAACCGGGCACACTTGAGACATCCGAGCAAGGTTTTACTTAACCGGGTATGATATCTTGCCTATCAGCAAGGTTATCTTCAAGAAGTCTTCTTTAGTGCATACCTGAGCAAGGTGCACAAGTTAGTGTAAACCCGAGCAAGGTTCACTGTATTAAGCAAGTTTGTTCTTCATAGCCGAGTAGGGTTTACCCCAGGAAAGCTCTTGGCTAACCAAGCTCATGAAACCAAGTGATTGGAAGACTGGGCAAGGTATTCATTAATAATAGTGGTCCGAGTAAGCTTGTCGTGAGTAATGATATATTCCAAGTAACATCGAGCATGGCTTAACTCTAGCAGAGTACAGTGCTACCGAGCACATTTTGCTGATAAGCTATTCCATAGTAAGGAGTTAAGCGACCATGAAAGAACAAGGTTGCTCGTAAGATCTTTCCGGGCAAAGTCTGATAAGATCTAGAAGACTGAAGTCTACCAGGTAAAAGTTAAGTCTACACTGTAACTATTCCCGAACACACTTCAAGGTTATCAAGTCTACCATGGAAGGCAGAGTACAAAGTCTACTCGGAGAAGACAAAGCCTACCCGGAAGACTTATTTTACACTTAACATAGCTTTGAATATGTAATTTGAATATGTATGTTATATTTAGGGTTTCTAGAAGGAATGACAGCTGTAAAGGAGGTGCCAGGCCTATAAAAGGAATATTTAGGGAACGCCTCCCAGCAGCGGCTGAGTACGAATTGAGAGAGAATATTTGTGAGTGTCAAGTGTTCTTAGAATCACACGGATACAACTTTCGCATCAAGAAACCCTAGATACATTATCGTTTGTATGATTAATATTATATAAATGGGAATCTTTTGAGTGAATCTTGTGTGTTAGTTAACTTTGATTAATTGTTCAGCAACTAAATCGTTTGTTATTGATTCCGCCTTTATCAAACAGTTTTCTTTCTAAATATAGCAACCCGTCATTAAATCTCTTGTCAACACATTATTGTGTGAGTTATAACTTAATTTGTTAATGATCTACCAACAATCGGGGACTTGACAAGTGGTATCAGAGCCGGTCGCTGCTACTTTAGTAAGAAATTTTTTGCTGATTGAAGATCTGAAGAAGAATGACGTAAGCAGTACACAGTTCCATTAAAGAGTGACATCAGCTGCTTTGTTCTTCATTTCAGTCCAGATCTACAACTTTCCGGTGTTTTCTCTTCCTTATTTCAATAAAAAGTTTAAATCTTTACTTCTTAATCTTGCTCTAATCGAACCAGAAACATCAGATCTGTAGACCCAGTTCTCAGATCTGATAATTTTCAAACTTCGTTTTCGCTGATTAACTGATTTTGATCTTCAAAATGTCTGGTTACGAAGAACAAGAGGTATCCACTAATAAGATTCCTAGACTATATGGACAGGAAAACTTCACAAAATGGAAGGTCTTATTTGAAGCAGCCGTTTGCAATAATGATGTGGATATGTGGAATTCAATCAAGAATGGTCCATAAGACACTACTGAAGGTGCTAATGCAACTGCTACTGTAAGAGATAGAATGAGGAAAGTGGATGACAGGGCCTTAGCCATGATAAAGCTAGGTCTGTCATGGGAAATATTGACCAAGGTTGCACATCACACCACAGCTAATGATATGTATGATGCAATCCTTGAAATGTTTTGAGGGAAACACAGAATTGAAGAACATCAAAAATCAAAGGCTCAAGCAACAACTAGAGAGATTTAAATATAGGGATGGAGAGAGATTGAAGTCAATCCAGAAAAGATTCGTAGCAATTGTGAATGAGCTAAGAACCATTGACTATGCCATGACTGATTTTGGCTTGAATACCAAGCTGCTTAACTCAATGACTAGGGAATGGTACACTGCCTGCAAATTCGTCCTCCAAAAGCCCAATTTCAATGATTTAAAAGTGGATGATATAGTGTGCTTCCTTCAGGCTGCCGAAATTGAAATGATTGAAAATGAAATGATTAAGAAGAGAAGCCATGTTTCCAGGTCACTACTGCTCTCATTGCACCAATGGGCAACTTGTCACACCCTCAAAATCCACCAACGGAGTTTTACCGTCAGAGGTGTGAACTAACAGGATCGGAATCATTAGTTATAATCAAACCATAAAACAAAGTTTCAAAACCATGAAAACGTTTACGAGTAATTAAATGTGGAAGCGTAAAAACCTTTAACCAAAAAGTCGCGTCACGCAGGACGACTTAAAACCAATGATAACTGTTAAAAATAAGTTTGCATAACAAAAGCGTTTTCAAGCAATGCATGTTCCTAAACTGCGCGCCCGCCTCGGCTACCTGAGAATAACATACTAAAAGTGTCAACACAAGGTTGGTGAGTTCACAAGTTTATATAAAAATAAATGTTTAGCGTTTGCGTTCAGCGTTTTGCGTTACAGCGTTTTGCGTTATAGCGTTTTGCATTAAGCATTTTGCGTTACAGCGTTTTGGGTTACCAGATAGTGTTATGTCTATTATATATCTATAGGTAGCTAGCCTATAAAGCAAGTATTACTAAGTGTTCGACATCGAAGCTGACTGTTTTATCAATTTGCCTTGCCACCAGGTCATCCAGACCATGGTATGTGTTTAGACAAGATTACACCCGCTCGACATCCAGTCGAGTTTAGCGTTGGGTGGGGTTTATCAAACCCAGTAGTAGTACTCAACAGTGACTCGCTATTATCCAAATATTAACCGGTTCGATGTTATGAAGGACTTTAGTTTACGCGTTTGCCACTTAGTCTTTACAAGTGATATATAATCTATATTAACAAAATCTAAAATGCGTTCGGAGTATGTTATCTCCCCCAAGAGAAAAGCGTTTAAAGAGTTTAAAAGGGGAAAGTGAAACTCACTGTTTGCAAAGAAATTCCCAAATTAAATCACCAAGATGCGCGTCACAGAAAAACTCTCTCTAGCGTTCTAAAACAACAAAGAGATTTTTCTAAGTGTCGGAATATTATAGAGTCTCTAGACCCGGCACATAATACCTATGCACATAACATGTTTCGTGTTTCGTTTGTGAATCGTGTGTGACTTTAACAAGTGTATTTGTGATACATTACATGTGTAAGCAATCATATACGTGTCATGTATTCATAAAGTACATCACTAGCAATTACTCCCCGTAAGGTCACTTTGGTCAAATCATGACAATTAACTAGCCATTATTCCCCATAAGGGCAATTTGGTCAAATTATGACAATCAATTAGCAATTATTCCCCGCAAGGGTAATTTGGTCAAAACATAACAATTATATAGCAAGTATCATGTTTCATGCATTTTCACAAAACTCAGCAGCTAGTTTCACCGAGACAGAAACTCTACTTGAAAGATTGTACAATTCCACCGATCATAGCATCTCAATTAATTTACCAAAAATCATCACAGAAGCATATATGTCTTAGGTTTCCAGAACACATTTTATTATATTTTTATTCCACATATTTTTCTCACAATCATCAAATCATTACAGCAAACTCATAACAGTCAAATTCATGCGCAACAGAATGTTATTTGCAATTCCCGTTAAATGAAAAATCCAATAAATGCAAGACCACTTGGGTTAGGTTCCTATCTCAATAAGTCAACTTATAGATGTGGAACCAACCCAATTGGTCTCGTAGTTCATGAGATATAATATTTACAAAACAACCTAACAGCAGGTCTAACAGCTCAGCTTTGCACAACGTTTTTGTAAAATCATAAAAGTTAACTTCTACTTGTCCAAAAATTACAAGTTTATATTCTTTAGAAACTAGACTCAATCTAGTTTACTGTAGTATCAATAATCTCAACCAATTTTCAAATTTACACTTCGTTACAGTCACTTAAATATCAATAACACATTCTGTCCAGAAACTGTTTGCATCCAAACTCAACATATTAACAATCTATGAACTATCATGCATTCATATAACACTCTAGACCACATAAACACCATCCATGCACATCAATTACACATTACATACATGATTAGAGTTTTTGTTTGAACTCAAATCAAAGACACAAGTAATTAGTATGTAACAATATCAATTCTAGTTATCATATCATTAACAAATCAACAACAATCATATTAACACAACACCATAAGAAAATCAGCAGCTAGGGTTTGTAGTTAACCCAACAAACATCAAAATCAAGTATAAAGGATGCATAGGATAATCGATTATACCTTCCTAGCACCTAATTCTTCAATCAAAAGCTTGAATTGATGGTTGTATGTGTGTGTATAGGTGACGGCAGCCAAGGGTTCACAAGGAAGGAGAGGCCGATCGGAATTCTTGTGGGGAAAGAAAATAAGTTAGGGTTAATTGTTAATGATGTATTTATAATAATCTATGTTACACTCTGGCCCCTCCACTTCTAAGTATTACTTTTCCTAGCTTAAACTAACTTGTTTACATCTTGAGTTAACGTTTATAACCATGTTATCACATAACACATAAGTCTAACACATAATTGTCACATAATTACTGTTTTGACGTTTTTCGTTTATTCACCAATCGTTTGCGTTAACTCGTTTGCGTTTCGGTGCAAATCCCGAAAGACTACACATGTAGTAAGTGTTAAGCGTCATTTAAACCCTAGTTTAAATGTAATGAGGTGTGCGTTATAGATTCAATGATCTTAAGTTTGAATTGACGGAGTTGAGTTAACGGAGTTAACCTGAAATTGACGATTGTCACATCATTCCCATGTTAAAGAATTTTCGTCCCGAAAATTTGAGTCAAGTCGTGATGAGTGTCTGAAAAAGTAAGAAAAATTTTCAGTTTGTCATACAACTTGTCAACCAAAAATCAACAACAAATTCCCATCATTGAAGAACTAGTTGAGCATGGTGTGGATACACCTAAATCTTTTGCTGGTGGTAGTACAAGTCATCATGGAAACCAGCAAAGGTTCAATGTCCAACTGATGTATGATACTGATTCTGCCTCAATGGCTAGTGGACATGTACCTTACACTGGTGGAGGAAGTGGCCAAAGAAGTGAAACACAGGCTTTGCTCTCCATGTTTACAGAATCATACAATGCTTTTGTAGCAAAAAATCTGATTCATACCAGTGTCATCCAGGATGACCTTGAACAGATAGATGCTGATGATTTGGATGACATGGATATGATATGGCAAGCAGCCATGTTGGCTCTTAGAAGCAAGAGGTTGTACAACAGGACTGGTAGATCACTTCTATGGGGGCCAAATGAAAGAATTGGTTTTGATAAGTCAAAAGCCATTTGCTATAACTATCAATAACCTGGTCATTTTACCCGAGAATGTAACATGCCAAGAATTTTTCAGATGAACCAGTACCAAAACCAGTCAAGAAATCAGCAGCATCAATATCAGCAGAATCAACAGAGAATCAACAATCCCAACTACAACTTCAACATCTATAATTCCAACTTCAACAACATTCAACATCCTCAAATGAACAATAATCATCATGTTGTGCCTCAGAATCAAAACTTTCAAAGAAACAACAATCAAAACTTTCAAACTATTCCAAACAACTCAGTCCCAACTAATCAAAATCAACCCAGAAATCAAGGGAATGTGGCTGTAACCACACAGCATGAGAGCAATTTTGATTGGAGCAATCATGAAGAAGACATTACAGATGACAATAAGGGAGCAAATGTGGCATTCTTGGCCTTGATTGAAAAAGAAGGCGGATCATCATCTCAGGTACACTCTGCTCCTACTGTTGATTTAAATGAAATTATCAATGATCTAAAAAAAAAGTAGACAAGCTGGAAAGTGAGTGTTTTAGGAAGAAAAGTATCATCAATGGATATGAGGCTAGTGAGCTGATAAGTGAGAAAAGATTAAAAATTTGGAAGATGACTTCATAAGTATTTACAGAGCTCAGAAAAGATACACCACTGAGATTGATGGGTTGAAGAAGATGATTGTTGAGGAAAAGGTGCAGAACACAAAACTGCAAGTTGAAAATGAATTTTTGAAGAACTTGGTCTCCACAGGAAACATATGTGGTATTCTAAACCAATTAAGTGAGAAAGATAAATACAAAGCAGTTCCACCACCATTCAACAACAACTTTATGCCAAAAGTTGATAAAGAGAAAAGAGATGCATATCTACAGCATTGCAGAAATGTCTTTCATGACAAAGAAGAATTTGTTGATTTGTACAAGAATGTTGAGGTTAATGAAGAAGGTGAGTTTATGGTTAAGGAAGAGGTGAAAGAAGAAAAATCAATTGGAGTGCAAGTCTCTGAAGATTGTTGGAACCCGGATTACCAGTCAATAACAACAACAGATCTCAGATCTGTGAATATCCGATTAGTACTAGATCTAGCTCATAATTAACATCGATTCAATGTTGTATATATGTATATATATTATCAATATATTATCAGTATCGTTTGTATAATATTAGGTGAAGCTTGAGAGAGAGATTGAACAACAGTTCGTTAATTAGATCAAAACTTATATTAAATTGGGAACAGGAGTTCACTATATATAGAAGGTGATCTGGTTCGCTAACATCCCCTAGCGAACCAGCCTCTCTTTCGTTACATACATTATCATAGCGAAACACCCCCTGATTCGTTAACATCCCCTAACGAATCAGGAGGGAATCCATTACTTGGCTAGTTCGCTAACATCCCCTAGCGAACTAGCCTTTAACTTTGCGAACTGGCTATTAAATAAATTAATTATTACATTAATTAATAAACAAAAACGTTAACGATAAATACAAAGACTCAAGACGCAAAACCGTTCACTAACAGACACACCCTCGTCTTGAGCTCTTTGTCTTTAACTTATTTGAAGCGCTTGGACTGCGAGTCTCTGCAACTACGAATTCCATGTTCATGACACACACGAACGACTCGTTGGAATTGCATAGCCAGGTCGTAATCTTCACAGCTCTCGAACAAAATCTGCTTCCTGAAGAGCACGTCATTGTCGGTCTCTGATAAATTAACCAACCACATCGGGTCGATTATCTTGATAATCTCAGTCTTCAGACCTCCCCCTAGAACAATGACGGCCTCGCTGGTACGATTGTCGTAGTTCCAGCGGTTGAAGGACAGATAAATATCTTGAGGCATCTTCTTCACAGGAACGTTTTTCATCGTCTTTGGCGGTTTCACTTTCAAGACAAGTTTCTTCCAGCCGGTCCTTCGATCAATCTCGTCAATGCGCTTACGTCTTGGGACCTGGGGCTTGAAGAATTTAAAGCCATGATTTACCTCGAACAGTAAGTGTTGGTGAAACCACTCAGCTGTTCGGTAACCCCCACGATTGATAAATGGACGTCTCGCGAGGTTACGAATATCCCACCGCGGTAATGTCAGAACATCCATTATCTTCTCGTAATACTGGACACCATTTTCCCACTTGACTATACATACTTTAAGGTCAGAATCATAGAGCCAGGAGAAAATATCACCATGTACCTTAGAAACGGTCTTGAAGGTAGTCACCTGATTAGCCTTAACCCAAGCAGCAGCAGTATCTTTTCTTTCTTGATTAGCCTTAACGATAAGCATTGATAATTTTACCCACTTTATGACGTTTGAACCATCTTTCTACGTCCTCATCAGTCACTTCTTTGAGTGAGGGTACTGTTCACTACACAACCATTTCCATTTCATCCTCAGTCTCATTAAACACCTCTTCTTGATATACCGGAGCACTTTGATCAACGTTCTTGTGTTGATACAAGTCCGGGTACTCAGCAGTAGTCACATCCTCTATCTCAATGTCCTCATTCTCATAAATAAAACCCGTATTCATCTGAATTGACGGATCAACTTACAAATCATCCCCATTCTCTACCTCAACATCAGGCTCAGCTTCTAAAGCATTTAGTTGATCGTCATTCTGCCTAGCAGAATCAAAATCTGCTCCCGTGTCAAGGATCTAACCACAAACTCACCAACCTCTATCTCATCTATGTTTACCACACTACAAACCACCCCTGATCCATCAACAAATATCACTGTGTTTGCTGCAATCATTTCAATTGGCTTGGCAGCTGTTGGATCTTGATAAATAATTATCTGCTTGCTCGAATCATCACCGCCACTAACATCAGCAACAGAGGATGAACTATGCGATTGTTTAGGCTTACCTCCTGCACCAGATTCGTCAGGATCATCGTCGTCATTCTTGAGTTTCTTGAGTGCATCTTCTTTACAAGTTAATTGTAAAATCAACTCTTCTTGTTCCTTTAATTTCACCCCCTGAGACTCAACAATCGTACGCAACGACTTAGTCTCCTTCTGACAGAAAGAAATATAACTCATCATTCGTCATTGTTTAGGTCAGCTGCCATTTGATTTTCTTATAGATGTAGCAAATTTAGCAGCATTTCAGCTTGACGACTTGGCGGCAAATTGTGTACGGACGGGTGAACAGGTTGAACAGGTCCTTGAGGCCGAGTAATTCTCATAAATGAGATATCAATTGGCGGAGGTGGAGGAGGAGGAGAAGTAGTTGTTGTTGTTGTTGTCGGAGGAGGTCTCATTAATGTAGCAGGAGATACTGTAGACAATGCAGCAGGAGGTCTCGGTATCTCGGTTAACGCCATTTTAGGAATATGGCCGAGCCTCTCTTGTGACACCAACGTCGTCGTCAAAGTAAGCATGAGAGTGCTAGTAGTTAGCGGCACCGCCGAGCTTTAAGGCGTTGTATGAGTTGGTGGTGGGGTTCCAATGATTACCCCAGCCCCAGCAGACACACGGGGCTTCTTTGATGGTTCATCAGTAGCTACAGCTTTACCCTTTCTTTTTCTTTCCAGCTGAACTTTCATGGTGGCAGCTAGAGCAGCATCGACTGCATCTTGTTGTTCTTTAAGAGCTCGTTCACCAGCTCCACCATCACCATCATTCCCTTCATTATCACCATCACCATTTCCACCATCACCGTTCCCACCTTCTCCCCCTTCACGCTCAGAATCCGAATTGTCGTGGATCCAATGCTCATTAGGAGGACATACATAATTCGGATTGATTATATGACCAATCATCCGTTTTTCCTGTGGCTTTTCCTTTCTACAAAATTAACATACGATGCACTTTCTCAGCTTTCATATGATCCATATCAAGAACATCGTTCACCAACGTCTGATCAATCACCAAATTTGGAATCAAATCCTGAATAATTAGCTGTAAAAAGCGAGGGTACATCAAGAACTTCTTTGACTGTAGAGTTTGCTAAACCTGTTCTTTCAGATGATCAAAGATGAGTTTTAAGTAGTTGAAGGGCTTGTTCAGGATTAGGGCAACAAACGCCGACTGCAAACTTAGTCGACACTCATCAAACCCACCGCGACGTCCACTCATACAATGAAGTAGAACATGCAACAGGTACTTGTATGGTGGACACAACCCGTTCTTGTTAAGCATATATTTACGAATATCACCACCATAGTTCAAGCGTGTGAATAAACCTCTAACCAATGTCCTGTCAAATTCACTCATGTTATCATCATTATCGTCAAATTGAAGTGCCCGACGAATGACCTCAACATCAATCGTAATTGGAATCTGATTGATTGTAGCTCGAACCAATTTGTCTGCCGCAACATATTCCGTCATGTTCCAAAATTGCCTGATTATACTAAGATACACTTTAGGTTTAGCAGTGATTGCATAGTGTATCTTTGAACGTCGTAAGAAAGTCAACATAGCTCCAAACGTTTCCAAATCAGTCACATCTTGATCAACATAAGCACAAATGTTGTGCTTTTTATCAAACGGCAATAAGATCACTTCAGCTTGTTGATCTTGTTGTGGTGGTGGTTGATTTTGTTGTTCTTGATCAGCCATGTTTTACTGTATAAATAAAATCGAATATGAGAAGAGATATCAAAATATATAATTAAAAGATATGTGTAATTAATCTATTTACGCGTATTAGACGATTTAAATCCTTTAATTAAATGAATATTGAAATTAATTTATTTAATAAATGTCATTCGTTGGGAATCACACTGATTCGTTACAATAAGATAACGAATCAGGCGATTCGCTATCAAGTAAAAACTTTAACGAACTGAACATAGCGAATTACTTTTTAATTTTGACGAACTAAACTCTAGTTCGTTATATTTTAAGCGAATCCAAATCTGATTCGTGTAACACCTTATTCGCTTAGCTAGTTCGTGTAAGATCTTAACGAATTGGACACGAAACAGTCCCAATTCGCTAAGATTAACGATTGGTCAAAAATTAAGACTCTCTCTTTGACTCGCATAGTCAAGGTCAAAATCAGGAAGAACAACAACAGTCAACATTATAAACCCAGATTCAATTTGGCCATAACTATCGTTGAATCATCGAGATAATGATCTCGTTGTACTCGGAATCACGCTCTTAAGCTAAGATCGATGAGATTGAGACTCAACATCTCTAAATACCTAAGTTAAACTAACTAAACATAAACACCGAGACCATGAACACATAATTAACCCAGCAAACAATAATCAAATGTTGATTAGAGTCCACCAACGGTATCGGAATATGAATCCGATCACAATAACATCAAAATCATATAGTTCTTCAACATAAATTATACTGAAATGGATTTCAAAACTTCGGAAACCCTTAAACCCTTTACAGTTCATAATTTAACTATAAAATCTTAGCCATTTTTGACGAAAATTAGATCGCCATGATCGGCTATACATTAGAAACTCAAATATATCCTTGAAATATCCAAACAAGAAAGTCGAGATTTCAGAGAAAATTTGAACATGGTTTCTTTAAGGTGAAGGAAGAAGGCGAACAGTGTAGGACTGTTCGTTATTCTTTTTTTTTATAACCTTGCACACAACTCGAGGTACAACTTGTATGAATCAGGCGATTCGTTTAAATGAACGTTAGCGAATTAGCCCATTCGCTAATACATTCGTTACCTTAGGTTAGCGAATCGCTACTTTATTCGTTAAAGGTAGCGAATCAAGACATGATTCGTGTCATGATTCGTTAAATATGCATAACGAAGGGATGATTCGTTACAGAGTGCGGAAGCGAATTAGGTGAGCGAACCAAAAGTTAGTTCGCTAAAGAATCACCTAGTTCGTTATCCATAAATAACGAATTAGATTCTAATTAAAAAACCTTTTATTTAATTTTTTTTAAATTAAATAAATTAAATGAATTAAATAATTAAATAAAATAAACAAATTAGGTTATCGAGAATCCTTTTATCCCGACAACCAAATACCTTAAAAACGTTTCATTTTTACGAAACATAACTTAAAATTAATATTTACAAAGAAAAACGAAAATATTTTTGGTATTTTGAAAAAATAAAGAATGAAGAATGTATTTACAAAAGAATATCCGAATCATAAAAATAGACAATCTTTTTGTGTTTTCATTAATTTTTCAAAAAACAGAACATATTTTTGTATTTTTGTCGAGTTTAAGCAGAGAATCATATTGACCAAATTGCCCTTCCATCACAATTTTATATTTCAGCGATATTATGACTGGCGATAAGTCGGTCATTGGTATTGTTATCCACATAAATCTAATAACACACATTCAAGTATTTTTGTGATATGATTAATTTGTTCAATTAAAGCACAGAATATCAGAAACTATCAGCCTCTAATCTTGGTTCAAGCTTAATTTGATATTTGCCAAATCACCCTAACTTGACTTAAACCTTTATATTGTTGATCAAAATTTTTGATATCAATTTTGAAATTTTGAGCAATGCATCAAGTTTCCTTTACTGTGAGTGAGTATGCACGAGTCCATCTGTCGGCTTACATACATTGTATCCCCTGGGGTCCGTTTCTTATTGGTATTAAGACGCACGCAAGGGATGAACAATTGTATGACTAACAGCGGATTTTGATCAAGTCAATAATTTAAATTGTACGAAGTACAGCAGTGATCAAGTTTAATGACTTTGGGTTTGCTCTAGAAAGCGAGTGAAATATTCATGCTTATGAATACCCAGATGGTTAAGCCGCATAAAGACTCACAGTGTCCAGAATCCTCACGCTTGTTATTTGCTTTATTTTATTTTGGGGTGATCAACAAATATAAGGCTTGTGTATGACTGGTTATTATATTTCTGCCATCCTAACCGAGACTTTTGCTAGAGACTAACACCCCTTTCAATTTGGCGTTTCTTTATGTTTATATCACATACTTTACTTTACTGGGTTGTTTTAAGACCTACCAATGCACCAATGCAATTAAGCACACAGTCTTTTAAGCTTACTTTTTGCTGGATTTGGGGTCAAGATAATCAATGTACTATCATGTTCTCTTTTTCTTCAAAAACTCAAAATTTTGAGGAGCATAAAATAAAGAAAATATAAATTTAATCGCCCCAGTTAACTTAAATTTATAAATAAATGACCAACCATCAATTCACAAGTGAATAATAGGACCAAGACATGCAAGCATGCTTCACAAACTTAAATAACCGACATAATTTTCACCAAGAAAATAATCTAAAAAAACGCCTGCAAAAATCTTTTTGGTTTTTCTCTATACAAACCAAAACACAATCTTTTTGTCTTTTCGGATTTTTCTTTTTAAAACGAAAAATTCACATTCTTTTTGCCTTTTTCAGAAATTTTTCTGTACAAACACAAATCATAATATTTTTGAGATTTTCTAATTTCTAAAATGTTTTTGGTTTTTCAGATTAAAAACAAGAAAGAATTATTTTTAAAATGTTTTTGGTTTTTCAGAATAAAAACAAGAAAGAAATATTTTTGATTTTTCTATGTTTTCTAATGTTTTTGGGTTTTATCAATACAAACTCAAAGCACAATCTTTTTGAATTTTCTAGAATTCTCCCCATAAAACCTAAAAACATAAAGAAGTTAAGCTAACACAATAAAGCAATTTAAAGATAATTATCCTAATTTTAGGATTTCAGCAAGGGTCTTCAATCCATTTAAACAAAGCAAAAAGTTAAAACGTGTTTTATCAAACGCTTTAGTAAATAGATCGGCTTTTTGAAAATCTGTGTGCACTTTCTCAAGATCAATTAATTTCTTTTCATAACAATCCCGTATAAAATGATATCGAATTCCGATATGTTTCGTTTTAGAATGTTGTACGGGATTCTTGGTGATACTAATAGCAGCAGAATTATCAATTAAAATGTGAGTAGTAAGAAACTTCAAACCGTAGTCGCGAAGATGTTGTTGTATCCACAAAACCGGGGAACAGCAACTCGAGGCTGCAACATACTCAGCTTCGGCGGTTGAAGTGGAGACCGTTGTCTGCTACTTACACTGCCAGGAAACAAGCCGGTTTCCTAAAAATTGATATCCCGCTGTAGTAGACTTGAAATTGATCTTGCATCCTCCATAATCTGAGTCAGAGTAGGCAGTAAGATTGAAAGTATTATCCTTGGGGTACCACAACCCGATGTCTGGATTTCCCCTCAAATACTGAAGAATTCTCTTGACTGCAGCTAGGTGAGTCACTCATGGACTTTCTTGATACCTAGCACAAAGACAAACAGCAAACATAATATCAGGACGAGAAGCCGATAAAAACATTAAAGAACCAATCATGGCACGATAGAGGGTAGGTTCAACGGAATCCTCCATTCATCCGGTGATAAATTTTGCCCTACTGGAAGAGGAGTAGAAGGGTTTTTTCCGACAGAAATCTTGAATCGGCTCAAGACGTCGTTCACATACTTAGTCTGGTGAATAAAAATTTCGTTAGCAGACTGGTGAACCTGCAACCCTAAAAAGAAATTCATCTCTCCCATCGAGCTCATCTCGAACTTGGTTTGCATGGATTTCTCGAACTCCTTACACAATGTGTCGTTTGTAGACCCAAAAATAATATCTTCGACATAAATCTGGACTAGGAGAAGATCGTCACCAACAGTTTTATGAAATAAAGTGCAGTCGACAGTCCGTCGTTTGAAGCCATTGAGAAAAGCACTTTTAACATCCATTTTATAGACCTTGATATTCTTATAAGCTGTATATGCCAGAAAGATTCGAATCGACTCTAATCTTGCAACTGGAGCATATACCTCTGTGTAATCAATACCCTCTTGCTGATGAAAACCTTGCACCACTAAACGTGCTTTGTTTCTGACAATCACCCCTCGATCGTCCTTCTTACACTTAAATACCCACTTAGTCGGAATGGCTTTCTTGACTCTAGCAGGTTTGTCTATTAAGTCCCAAACACCCAAACGTGCAAATTGATGTAATTCTTCTTGCATAGCTTCTACCCAAGAAGGATCTTCAAGTGCCTTACGAGCTGTCGTTGGCTCAACTTGAGATAGAAAGCAAGAGAATTTAGCAAGGTTTACAATTCCCGAAGAATGTAAGTTAGTGTAAGCACACAATATGCTATTATCACTTGACGAAGCAACTTGATGACGTGTACGAACGCCCACATCAAGTTATCCAATGATGGTTTCCTGTGGATGATATCCATGAATCCGAAGAGTGAGATTCTCAAGAACAACAACATTATCAAATAAGTTAGTGTAATGTTTACCTAACTCGGGAGATGAAAAATTATCACTGTCTAGGTCAATAACTTTAACTTCAGCTTGATCATCATTAGAAGAAGTAGAAACATTATCAATAGCAACTGGAGAAACAACTTGAGTTTCTTCAGTTGGAGCATCTGGTTGAGCTTTAACATCATTAGATCTTTTAAAACTTGGAATGGTCAAATGATCTTCAAAGTATGCTCGAACCAGATCTTCATCAATGTGTTCAGTCAAAGGAGTAAATGAATTAAATAAACTATCGTAGTCAAATATCCAGTCTGGACCTTTCCCTTGAGGAGGAGTTGTGTACTTTTGACAGTCCACATGGTACCATTCTTCAACACAACCAGATGTGAAATTAAAAACCCTTTTCTTTGGAGATGCATATCCCAAGAAATACCCTTCGATAGCTTTTTCTTCAAATTTACCCGAATCCTTCTTTAACATTGTACCCGGACACCCAAATGGTTCCAGGTACTTTAAATTAGGTTTTCTATTATTTAAGAGCTCGTAGCTTGTCTTCTTGAGTCGTTTCACAGTTAGAACTCGATTAAGCGTATAACAAGCTGTATTCACTGCCTCATTCCAGAATTGGACAGGAAGCTTAGAATCAGCGAGCATTGTTCGTGCAGCTTCAATCAGAGTTCTATTTTTCCGTTCAGCAACACCGTTTTGTTGAGGTACATTAGGTGCACTATATTCTCGGTGAATTCCCTTTTGAATACAAAAGAAATCCAATATAGTGTTTTTGAATTCAGTACCATTATCACTTCGGATTCTCCTCACCATTTGTTTATACAGTGATTCGATCTTAGTAATAATGTTTTGTACCAAAACCGGTGTTTGATTCTTCGAACTCATAAATAACACCCAAGAATATCTTGAATAATCATCAGTCACTACAAGATAATACCAATCCCCAGAAATACTCGCACGATTCATAGGACCAAATAAATCCATATGAAGTTGTTCAAGAGGAGTATCAATGGAATTCAATAACTTAGAGGGATGTGTCTTCTTCTTCTGCTTGCCCTTTTTGCATGCAACGCAGTGATCGGATACCTTAAAATTCTTTAACGAGACACCCTCAACTAAGTCATTTGCCATTAAATAATTCATCTTTCTGACATGTATGTGACCCATTCTACGATGCCATAGAATCGAGTCTTTCTCGGTTGCTTTCGAGACAAAACATGTTTCGATCGATGTGGATACCTTAGAACTCATATTTAAGACATAAATATCATTTGATCGTGGTGATCGCATGACAACCATGTCCTCGGGAATAAAATAACCCGGTTTCAAGATAAGACATTCTTTGTCAGTAAATATTGTAGTGTACTTTTTATCACAAATCTGCGATACACTCAATAAGTTATGATCAACTTTGTCGCAATAATTCACTTTCTCAAACGTAATATTACCATTTGAAACTTCACCCTCTTGTGTAATCATGCACCCAGAATTCCCAGCAAACGTTACATAACCCCCTTGAATATTTCTTACGTTTGTTAATAGGTCGATATTCTCAGTGATATGACGAGAACATCCGCTATCCATGTTCCAGTTTTCACCAGAGATGGTCGTGGATGAACCCTACACACAAACAAAAGTGATTAGTTCAAAAAGGCAGCCCAGGCCTCAGCCTTGGGCACCTTTTGGTTTTCTCTTTGATCATTAACTTGAACAGATTTCAACTGTTGTTCAGCCACTTGTGAATAAGTTAACGGCTTCCTAGACTTTCGTCTTAAGTAAGCTGCCTGAACAATGTTTGAATTCTTGTTCTGACATATGGGTTCAGTTGGAACGAATTTTGGTTTCACTTGACCATGTGTCTCATTAACATGAAGAACCTTCCGAGGATTCACATTAGAGAACAAAATATGAGTATCATCAGCATACGACACAGGTCGTTTCAAATTCTCCTTGACCAATGGAATTGGCTTAGATTTGTCCTTGATAAAAGGATGAAGATTCTGCTGATACTTCTGACTACAATCCCTCACAACATGACCCTGTTGACCGCATAAGATACAACTTCGCATGTCTACATGATGATGTTGAGAAGTAGTTGGAATAAATGATGCAAATGGTTGATGATGTCTCACATTTTTAGTCATGCTTTTTGCAAACTCATCAGATAATTCAGATTTCTTCATTAAGTAAAAATCTAAATTAGAACAGTTTGAAAAACATTTCAAGGTGTCAGTTCCTATTGACTTAACAAATTTAACTTGCTTAGCTTGTTTTAAAACTTGTTTTGCTCTTGTCATTGGATCTGATGAAACTGATGTTTTCGCTTGAGCATATTGACGTTCAAGTTCACGAACTTTTGAAGTTTCATTGACAAAAACACTTTCAATAAGGTCAGGTTTGATGATACTTATTGGAATATCTTTTTCAGTGAACATCGTATTCATTCCTTTTAACTTAAAAACTCTAGCCGATGAAGACTTAGAACTCGGAGGATTAATGAAACGCATTAAGTCCTCGTCAGAAATCTTTGGTTTAACTGACTTCTTTGCCCTCACTGGTTTGGTTTTCACAATTTCTTCCTTGTTCACATGAGATTTGAATGAACCATACACAGCTTCCTCAAACTCTTGAGGTTCGCAAAGAATATGATTAGAACTAGGAATGTTCTTATTCTTGTATATTATCTCAGGTTCAAACACAACTTCAATAATCACTTTGTCAACATTTTCAACAAAGACATTTTTACTTTCCACATGAGGTTTTTGAGGAGCAACTTGGGGTTTGACAATTTCAGGTTTAACCAATTTAGGTTTTTCAGAAATCACAGAATCTTTTTGAATCAAATCCTCTTCTTTTCTTGCAAAATGATTAATTTTATAATCATTATGGAAAGGTGGTGGAATTTCAACAAAACCAATACCTTTCTTGGAATCCTTTTGTTTTCCAGATACCTCAATGATTTCATTCAACAGAAAAGATGAATTTCTAAATTTCCCCAATTTGTTCTTCAACTCAAGAACCTCATTCTCAAGCTCAGTTATCTTAGAACGATGTTTCAAGATTTCCTGAAACTTTTGGTCATTAATGGTCATTTTCACAGATAATTCAGCTTTGAGATCGTGGTTACTTGTCGACAATGCATCAATCTTTTCTCGAGATCTCATTTGAGACTCAAGAGATTGTCGATAAGTATCCTTAAGAGAAGCAATTTCTCTTATTAGACTTTCATTGTGATTTTTCAATGCTTCTAACTTAGATTTGTTAGATTCACAGTCAATACATGATGCTTTAACAAATGAAGTAGCAGAAATAGAATTACTAACCTCATTGATCTTGGCCATGCAAGCAAACAATGATTCGGAAGACTTGTCGCAAGAGTCGTCAGAATTAGATCCAGAATCATTATCGAAAGACATTTCACTACCAGTTGCATCTTGACAATCTTTATGTAACCCAAACATAACCAAATTTGCTTGAACATCATTGCATAGTAACCGTTGTGACCAGTCGGTTCCATCTGCTAACATTTCTTGTGTTGTAGAAGAAGATGGTTTCTTTTCAGCGTCACTTCCTCGTGGTGTAGAAGCATTTTGACTTTGACCACGAGGTCCAGTGTATTCTTTCCTTGGTTTGTCACATTCCTTTGCGAAATGCCCAAATTCTTGACAATTATAACACTTTACTTTTAATTTGTCAAAACCCAACTTCTTGTTTAAAGCTGGAAGATCTTTTCCAGTTCTCTGCATAAATCTTTTAACTTTACGGACGATCATAGCCATGTTCCATTTTAAACCCATGATTTCTAGATCATCTGGATCTATCTGATCATAGTCCTCATCTATTAAATCACTTGTGGCAATCTTACTACTCACTAAGTTTTCATATGAAGACATAAAAGCTGTCAGAAAAACAAAGTATTGCTCAGCTTCCTTCATATTAACACTAGGTGGTGTAGCAAATGGATTTGTATTAGTTGAACTTCCAGAACCACCCGAATTACCAGCAGAGTAGAAACAAACTTTTGGATCATTAAACATAGTTGATTCTTTTTCACTTGCAGCATGAGTAAGAAAAGCAGTGATTGGAGAGATCGTTGAACTAAGAGGCATACTTCCACCATAGAAAGTTGGATCTTGATTTTCTTTGGAGGATTTTTGACACTTAAGATCGTATTCTCTAGCTTCGATCTTTTGTATTAATTCAAGTGCCGTGAAGTCTTCATTTACAAAATAGTCATTCTCTTTCAAAACCATTAGAAATGTTGAGTAAGAACTTGGAAGCACACTTTTAATAGTGTCAATTTTATCCCTTTCAGAAATTTCCATTTTCATCTTGTCCATTTCAGCAATTAAATGACTAAATCTTGTAGTCATCTCTTCAACTATTTCTCCCTTCAATAGATTAAAGTTTCGAAACTGAAACTTGAGCATCACTTTTTTACTCTCGCTGTGTTTCCCATGCTTCTCATACGCAGATGTTGAAATAAAGAAGCACATCTCTTGATACTACCAACTTGATGTAAGATATTTTCTGGTAATGCCATAGTCAAAGTAGAATAGGCTTTTATCTCGATTTCTAAAGCTTTCTTCTCTTCTTGTGAGTATTGAGAAACTGCTTTAGGAGTATACCCAATAGTATCATCACCAATCATTGGTGCCACATAAACTTCATCAAGTTAGTAAGAACAATCAGGATGAACAGATCCCAAATGTGCACGAAACCGAGGTTCCAACTTGCCAAAGTCACTGAACTTCATCAATCTTGGACATTTAGAATGCGAACCTATCTCGATATCAAGTTGCAACATTTGTTGCATCAACATGTTTTGAGACGCTAATGCATACATGCCGGCCATTTTTTGAAAAGTTTCAAAAAATTAAAGGTTTAACGAATAAGGATTAAGATTTAACGAACTGTAACTGTAGCGAACTGCAAACAGTTGTAGCGAACTGTAAACAGTGTCTAATGAATCAACCCTTAACGAAGTTAAGATTGATCAGTGGAGAAGTAACTTAACGAATGAAAAACTTGTTTAGCGAATCACAAGTCAAGTTAACGAATCAGTGAACAGTTATAGCGAACTGTGAATAGTGTAGCGAATCAAGTCTTAACAAAGTTAAGATTGAAAGTTAACGAATCACAAATAAGGTTAATCAACCAAATGACGAAACAGATAACGAATGACAAGTCAACTTAACGAATTTACCAAATGAATCACAAAGAATTAGTTTAGCGAATCAGATGATAATTAGTAACGAATCACTAAGGAATGCTTAGCGAATTAAGATAACGAATCAGCTACAGTTGATTAACGAATCACACTATAGCGAATTAGGTTGTTACAACCGTTGTAACAAACTATGACACCTTATGCCACGTGGCAAAGGTTGTTAGGACACAAATCACAAGAAGAACACGTGTCACACGAATCGGTTAATCTAGTTAACGAACTAGATAACACGAAACAATAACTCACACGAATTGATTAACGAACTAGGTAGCGAAGTAGCAAAATTGATAACGAATCACAAATAAATATATAGCGAATCACCATACAGATGATAGAGAATTACGTTCATCTTCAAATCTTCAAACATTCAAAGTAATTTTCCAGAATTATGAACATCAAACTTCGAAACCCAGAAACTCAGAAATATGCAAATCTGTAATACTTTCTCATTATTCAACCAAAACGCACAATCAACCTATCAAAATCCTCGTAATCACCTCGCGATTTCAACACCACAATCCTCGTAATCGATTATTCCCGATAACCAATCCGATTTGACCAAAACACACCCCTGTTTCGGACTTAAACCGAATCCAAATCCAAACCACACAAATCCAATCCAAACCTCAAATCCACTTAACAATACCTTACCAATACTTAAATCAACTTAAATCCAATCCAAATTATCCGTAATTCAACCAATTTAACTACCAATTTATTCAAAACCAAACAAAAGCGAAAACTAACAAAAAAAATAATTAAAACACCAAATCAAGTGTAATGAGCAACAACAGCTCTGATACCACCAATCAATAACAATAACAAATCTCAGATCTGTGAATATCCGATTAGTACTAGATCTAGCTCATAAATAACATCGATTCAGTGTTGTATATATGTATATCTATTATCAATATATTATCAGTAACGTTTGTATAATATTAGGTGAAGCTTGAGAGAGAGATTGAACAGCAGTTCGTTAATTAGCTCAAAAATTATATTAAATTGTGAACAGGAGTTCACTATATATAAAAGGTGATCTGGTTCGCTAACATCCCCTAGCGAACCAGCCTCTCCTTCGTTACATACATTATCATAGCGAAACACCCCCTGATTCGTTAACATCCCCTAACGAATCAGGAGGGAATCCATTACTTGGCTAGTTCGCTAACATCCCCTAGCGAACTAGCCTTTAACTTAGCGAACTGGCTATTAAATAAATTAATTATTACATTAACTAATAAACAAAAACGTTAACGATAAATACAAAGACTCAAGACGCAAAACCGTGCACTAACAAAGATGATTTTGATTCTGATGATCTTAATCAAGATGATTTGAGTGAATTAAGTGATGAAATAACTGATGAAGAGATCAAAGCTGCTAATAGAGGAAGATGGATAAAGAAACCAGAATCAATTGATAAACTTCTAATGTATCCACCTGTCACACCAAGAATGAAGAAACATAATGAATGAATGAAAAGAGAACATGTGTCTTTTGACATTTGTGAAAGGAAGAAGATAAGCTACAATGCAGTGAGGCCACCAAGCAAAGCTGTGTTGGAAGGATAAAACAGAACAACAAGAAAAAGGCGACTGAAACAGTTAAGGTTGAAAACTTTATTCCAGTTTACCTTGTTTTCTCCAGTCATGAGGTGTTTGACATTGGAGAGGTGGAAACTATGGAAGAATATGAGAAAAGACAGTCATGACATAGAGAAAGTCAAGATGAGGAACCTATTATTATGGAAAAGATTGTCTTTGTCAAAAGCAAGACAGAAAGAAAAGATATCAAGATTGAGGAATTTGTTCCTTTTTCAATTGATTATGATGGTCTGAAGACTCAAAAAACACTTGGAGTAAAAGCACCTAAACAAAGTGAAAGGTTCAAGAAAGTAAGTGAACATGAAAGATACAAGGGAAAAGTTTGGTGCAAGAAATGTGATGAGTATGGTCATCACACTGACTCATGTAATGAGAGATTCAACTTCAAACCTTTTCATGTCCCAGATGAGACAAAGTATGGACAAGATTTTGTTCTGTACAAACAAAAGTATGATTCGTACCTAGGCAAGGGAAAGGCTTGGGAAAAGGAAGCATTAAACGAAGACAGTTTGAAACCATCAGTAAAGACCAAAAAGGAAATTAAAACTGATGAAAAGACAAAGAAACATGGAGCTGAACAGGCTAAAAGGAGCAGATCTCCTAAGAAGCATGAGAAAGCAGTCAAAAAGAACTTTCAACCCTTGAGAATCAGTCCAAAACAAGACACACAATCAGTCAAATCTGATGGCTCTCAAGGATTACCAAGGAGTGACAAGACAAAGAACAGAGGTATCTTTCCTAGAAGGAAACCAACTGAACTTACAGGTGATGAGAAGTTTCTTTTGAAACATGGTTATGAACCACAAGGATTCCTTTTGAATCCTAAGGTTGAAGCTAAAATGGATAAAGTTGCTGATGTAAGAGATTACTTAGAAAAGCAAGACTATGTTGTGCAAGAAACTAACAAGGCATCTGAAGAATTCAAGAACACTACTTCATTTGTGAAAACTCCAAGAGAGTGTGGATATGAAACTGACAACTCAGATAATCTTGAAGTAACTCATGAAGATCCAGAACCAACAACACTCACTTCCAATGTTGCCACTGAAACTGAAACTGATGAGCTGCAAGTTGAAATAGCTCGCACTTCATCACTCAACTAATCAAATTCTTTCTTTTGTGCAGGAACAGTCCACTCCACTTAATGACATATGGTACATGTATAGTGGATGTTCTAGGCACATGACTTGTGACAAGAGATCTCTTGTCAACTATGAAGAGAAGTATGAAGGTCCAGTAGCTTTTGGAAGTGATGAGAATGGTGGAAAGATTGTTGGAAAGGGAATTTTAACAAATGGAAAGGTTTCATTTGATAATGTGTTTCATGTTGAAGGTCTCCAGTATAATCTGCTAAGCACATCACAAATGTGTGATAAGGGTTAAAAAGTAGGTTTTGATGACTCACACTGTTTCATCTTAAAACCTGAATTTGTAATCCCACCTGAAATGATTATGATGATGGCCCCAAGAAATGGCAACCTATATGAGCTTAATATGAAAGAAGTTGTTTCAAGGGGTGGTACATGTTTTGTTTCCAAAGCCACTGAAAATAAGTCAAAACTGTGGCACAGGAAACTATGTCATGTGAATATGAAGAATATGAAGAAACTTGTTAAGGGTGAGCATGTCATTGGCTTACCTACAAGAGAGTTCAAATTGGAAGATCATTGTAGTTCATGCGAGAAAGGCAAGCCGCACAAATCCTCTCATAAGACAAAGCTCATCAACTCAATTGATCAAGTACTTGAATTACTTCACATGGATCTTTTTGGTCCTGTGAGTGTGCCAAGTATAGGCAAGAAAAGATATTGTATGGTGATCATTGATGATTACTCAAGATATACTTGGGTTTATTTCCTAAGTACAAAGGATGAGACTGTTGAGCTGATTAAGGGATGTGTGACAATGATTGAGAACAAACTAAATAAGAAAGTTAAAACAATGAGAAGTAATAATGGTACTGAGTTCAAAAATGGAGTCATGGAAGAATTTTGTACAGAAAAAAGAAATATTTCAGCAATTCTCAGCTCCTAGAACTCCTGAAAAGAATGGTGTTGTAGAAAAAAGAAACAGGACAATTATTGAAGCTAAAAGAACCATGCTAGCAGATGCAAATCTACCAGCTACATTTTGGGCTGAAGCCATTAATACTGCCTGCTATGTTCAGAACAGGGTACTTGTCAACAAAAGGCATGAAAAGACACCATATGAAATTTTCTATAATAGAAAGCCTTACATCAAGTTTTTCAAGTCTTTTGTATGTAAATGTTTTCTTCTCAACACCAGGGATTACTTGAATAAGTTTCAAACAAAATCCTTGGACTGCTTCTTTTTTGGTTACTCTACACACTCAAAAGCATACAAAGTATATGTGAAAGATCATTTGAGTGTTATTGAATCATCAGACATTGTCGTTAATGAAAATCAATTCAACACAGTTGATGGTACAGCATGGCTGTTTGATCATGAGAAATTGATAAGGTCTTTCAAGATTTATCCTAAAGACTTTGATGATTCATTCTACAAGACCAGTTTGATTGAAGAGAAGAAGGAGAAAATGTTGGACTTGGAAAAGTTATGGAAGACGGTTGCTAGTCAAGAAAAGGAATATACATTTATAAAGGATCCCTCAAGTGATACTGTTGAACAAGTTCAAAACATTGATCAAGAGGACAATCACAATCCAGAAAAAGATCATGCAGATATCAATCAAGACAATCAAGAAGTGAATATTGATCAAGTTCAGGGTGAAAGAAACTCAAGCAATCAATCAAACGAAGAAGAAGTTGTAAAAACAGCAAGATTTCAAGACCTGTTTGAGAGGTTGAATATAGGAAACAATGGTGCATCCACTTCAAGACAGAATAATGAAGAAGCACCAGAGTTTCTTGATGCTGAAACAGAATTGATCATTGAGGAACCAGAACTTAATGAATCAAACCTTGACACAAATATGTCTGTAGATGTGATATTTCAAATCCCTTATGTTGAAAAAAATCATCCTTCTAAAAAACATCATTGGAGATATATATAAAAGAGTTACAAGAAGTCATTCTGAA
Organism: Bidens hawaiensis; assembly: GCF_021521415.1. Classification (NCBI taxonomy): domain Eukaryota; kingdom Viridiplantae; phylum Streptophyta; class Magnoliopsida; order Asterales; family Asteraceae; genus Bidens; species Bidens hawaiensis. The sequence continues at coordinate 78,981 of NW_027505980.1, read as the reverse complement.
TTTGCAAACATCTGTGTGTACTCCTGCTTTCTACCCCAAATTGAACCAAAGAACATTGTTCAATCTCTTAAGGAAAACAGTTGGGTAGAAGCTATGCAAGAGGAGTTGGCGCAGTTCAGAGATCTACATGTCTGGGATCTTGTTGATAGGCCAAGAAACAGACATGCAATTGGAACTAAATAGGTTTTTAGAAACAAAAGGGATGAGAGGGCTATTGTGATTAAGAATAAAGCTAGACTTATGGCACTAGGATGACTTCAGGACGAAGGAATAGATTTTGAGGAAGTCTTTTCACCAGTAGCAAGACTTGAGGCTATCAGGATTTTTCTTGCATATGCTGCCTCAAAGAACATTAGGGTATTCCAGCTTGAGGTTAAGTCTGCATTCCTAAATGGAAAGATTGATAAAGAGGTGTATGTTACTCAACCACCAGGTTTTGAGGATCCAGTGTATCCAAACTGGGTGTATAAGCTAAATAAAGCCCTATATGGATTGCATCAAGCTCACAGAGCATGGTATGATGAGTTTTCAAACCATCTTCTTAAAAATGGTTTCCAAATGGGAGCCATTGACAAGACACTCTTCTACAAAAGAAAGGGATCATATTTGCTACCGATACAAGTCTATGTAGATGATATCATCTTTGGGTCAACCAATGAACAACTGTGTAAGGAATTTGAAGGGGTAATGAAATCCAAATACAGCATGAGCTCTATTGGAGAAATGAACTTTTTTCTAGGACTGCAAGTTCAACAAAAAGCTGATGGGATATTCATTCACCAAACTAAGTATGTGTAGGACATCTTGAATAAGTTCAAATGTCGTGAACTGAAAACTGCTTCAACTCCAATGGACACAAAAGAAAAGATGATTGCTGATGAAAATGGGAAGCCTGTGGATGAGCATGAATATAGAGCCAAAATTGGATCCCTGATGTACCCAACTGCTACAAGACCTGACATTATGTATGTTGTTTGTGTCTATGCAAGATTCCAGTTAAGTCCAAAAGTTTCTCACATGAATGCAGTCAAGAGAATTTTTAGATACTTGAAGGGAAGACTAGACTTGGGGATTTGGTAGCCAAAGAACCAGTCTTTTGATTTGATAGCCTACATAGACAATGATTATGATGGGTGTAACATGAGCAGGAAGTCAACCTCATGTGGATGTCAATTTCTGGGAGAAAGGCTGGTGTCATGGCAAGGCAAGAAGCAGACCACTTTGTCTGTATCAACTGCAGAAGCTGAATACATAGCTTCATCAGCTTTCTGTGCCCAAGTTCTCTGGATTCAGAACCAAATGTTGGACTATGGTTTGAATTTTCTAAACACTCCTATTTTTATTGATAATACTGTTGCATATTTTACTTTTAAAAATCCAGTTCAACAATTAAAGACTAAGCATATTGAAATCAGACATCACTTCATAAGAGATTGTAGTGAAAAAGGTTTGATTGAAATGAAAAGAGTTGATACAAGTGACAACTTGGCTGACCTATTCACCAAGCCACTTGACAGAACCAGGTTCAACTTTCTTCTAAAAGCCCTGGGCATGATCAACTCAGATGAGGTCTGATTGAGGATATGTGCTTAGTGTGTGTCTCTATATGCTAATTGATTATATTGTTTGATGTCACACACTGAATGTTGATTGAATATGTTTGCATATGTTACTTGTTTTGTGTTAACTAATATGTGCTTTTGTGATCATTTGTGCAACTTAGGTATCATTGATACTTATGTTTGATTGTCAGTTAGCTGTTTTTGACATCATGATAAGTAATGTTTTATAGTGTCAAATTTAATATTTGCTTGTCCGATGTCATGATAAAATGTTTGTTTATGTGTGTCATCTGATCATGTAATACTATTGAGATAGGCTAGACCTTGAATGTTAGTCCTGTCTGCTTGTCTTGATGATGTCTATTATGATTAAGATTTGAATATGTTACAACTATTTATGTTAAATTTACTTTTTATGTCAAAATTAAATGATAAAATGAATTTTTCAATGAATTCTGCTTAATCACAAGAATTTTGATCAAAACATGATCAAGTTGTTAATGGTGCAGAGATATGAACATACTATTCAGTTCAAGCTTTAAAGAAGCTTAAAAGAAGAAATTATGTCATTTGCACAGTTGGAAGGACATACACTTGTGTAGGTTTGGTCCTATAATCTGCATAGATTTAAAGGATAGCCATTAACCAGAAAACTGAAAGCATTTGGGGCAATTATAACTTGTTTTCTATTCTTTCACTTAAAACTATGTCAATAACTCTGACTTTGAAAGGACGTATGTTCACATGTATGTTTGGTCCTGTTGACCACTTGTGGTCAAACAGGATAGTCTTTTACCAGTCACATAAGAGTTTTTGGGGTGTTTGAATTTAAAACAGTTTAATATGGGAAATGATAGTACATTTACTACTTAGCCAATCATATGGATTTAATAGGCCAAAAGGGCATTTAGTACAATCATTAACATGTATGGTTGCTTTCTCATGATGTGTAAAATCTAAGGTGATATAAACATAAAGAAACTGCTATATCTTATATGGAGTTACATTGATGTCTATGCATGTTCCTATATATATCTTTCAAAAATGATAGGCAGAAAAGTGATTATCCAGTCATACACAAGCCTGTTGGTATTTGGTCACAAAAATTGAATGTCTAATTTAAAAGAATGACATAGAACAACTGTGAACAGCAGAAGTTTTTTATAAACCAAAAGTTGATTGATGTTCACAAAATATTTTGAAAGAAAATGCAAACATGTGGGTTAAATCTAGAGCTACAGGGGTGGAGGCAATCATATAAGTCCTTTAAACATCCTACATGAAAGACATGTAAGTCTGAATTGCGTGGCATGTAAGTCCAACATTCAACCTCACATATGTTTGTAAATTTGAAAAGAAAATCTCAACATTTTCAAAAAATATGTTCTGTCATTAGAATTTTTTACCAAATCCAGGGGGTCAAAGTCAAATTGGGGTGATCTGAAGAAAGCCAAATAAGCCTTGAGAATAGATAAGGAGCATCAGAAAACATCATGTGTTATCCATTAAGAATCATGCATATTAAATGAAAGTTAATCATATCACCAAGGAAATGAAATTCATGTTAAGTCAAGACCTGCTGTTGACCTGTCTATGTTGTCATAATAATGCTGCGAATGAAGTATTGAGAAAGCTACTTAGTCAATATGATCCCATTTATTGAGATCTTTTCAGTTAAACAAATAAATAGTTTTGAAAGGAATCATGACTGAAATTTAATCTCTTAATGCACCATTTGTTCTTAAAGAATGATCTTGAATGAAAAATAAAATTGAAAATTGGTTTAAGTCAAAAAGAGATGCATTTTGCCTTCAAAAGGTTGAATATGTATTTTCGGGCAAGGTTTGATGATTTCAAACCTTCTCAGGCACAAAACAGTTGAGTATGTACTGTCGGCAAAGGTTTAGTGTTTTATAACCTTTCCAAGCAAGCTTAGTCACTTTGGACTAAGTTTATGATTTTCGGGCATGCTTTTAAAGTGTTTACACTTACCGGGTAGAGTACACTTAATGTACTAAATTCCCGAGCAAGCTTGTAGTCAATGAATATGAGAACAAGCAAGCTTTTAACAAGATATTTCTTGTTCCAAGCAAGCTTTGCATACTATATGTTGCATGATGTACCGAGCAAGCTCTAGTGATTGGACTTTCTAGCACACTTAGGTGTTTTAATGTCTAGTTTCATTCCGAGCAAGCTCTGTGTTTGATGTGATTATGAGTATTTGATATTACAAAAGTTTCCGGGCAGACCTTGCTTTCCGGGCACACTTTATATTCCAGACACACTTTGTTCCCTCAATGTACTTGGTAATTTCAAAATGACTTTCCGGGTACACTGTATGGTAGATCTCTTTTTCCGGGCATACCTAGTATTCTATGAACGTTGTTCGGGTATACTTTACATACGGTTGTTCGGGCACACTAAGCATTAGGAAGGTTGCTCGAGCATACTTTATTTAAGTATGCTTGATTGAATATGTTATTCTAATAGGGTTTATGCTATTTTAAGCTTTTTAATTTAAAATTGAGAAATGTATATGGGCATCTTAATTGATTCCTAGCAAGATTGCTTATTTGATATTTTTATACTTGATTATTTATCTTGTGATTGGATTCTAAAGAAATATGGTATTTCGGGTAAGCTTTCTTCATTATCATTTGACTTGAAATTATTTATCTTAACCGAGCAAGCTTAGTAAGTGGAAGGTACCGAGCAAACCTTGTCAATTTCTTACCGGGCAAGGTTTGACACTTGAACTTTATCTGATAAAATTTAAATGTATAAGTTTTAAATGTATGACGGCTAATGACTTACTACATGACAAAATTCATTTAAAACCCACTTTCAAAAGTTATATAAGAGGGAGTGAGACATATTTTTCAACATTATTTTCCCTCTCTCTCTCCTTCCACTACTTACTCCAAGAACTCCTAACCGACTTATCGCATTCGCTTTAATCCAAACCCTAACTTTACCAGCCCTCTAATTCCGACTCGGTAAGCAATAATAATGTGTTATCCGATCATGATTAGATGATAATGGGCTTTGATTATGTACTTAATTTTCTAACTCTCCTTTTTTTCTGTGTAGGTTATAAAATTGTCGAAGATCAGGTTCTTAATGATATTTCACTCTTTCTTCTTCAATTTTATAACTTGAAATTACTTAAAGTAATGAACTTTTGGCCTAATTTCACTTTGAATATGTTTGACTGTGTTTTTCAGATATAGCTGATGAAGAAATTCCGAGATATTTCTTTGAGCAAAAGTGCAGCATGTGAGCTCTTTTGCAAGTCACACCAGGCAATGAAGATGTTGCCTCGATGATACAGTGGTTGCAAAGATCAAATATCCGGTTTGCGCTAACAGAAAATGTTATAATATACCCGAACCACTCATTGGATTTTTGGAACTCGGCACAATTGATAGATGATGTGAATGGCCGACGAATTGAAGCCACTTTTGCCAATCAGGAAGTCCGAGTGAGTGAGGCATTGATAAGAAGGTGTCTACAATTGAATGATGATAACCCTAATCCAATCCATCTTACTACTACTCAATTGTACAAGATTTTTGTCAAATGTATGGGTTATCAGGGACACACAAAGGATGGGCAATTCCAAAAGGGCATGTTCCCTACCCTGTACAGATTTTTGATTCATCATATAATACAGGGGTTTGCACCAAGGAAAGGGTCTTGGACCCTTATGAGCCGAGATTTGGCAAATGCCACCGTTGCAGTTCTATTTGATGGTTTAGTTCAAAATTTGGAGAAGCCAATCAAGAAGAAGTTTCTGGCATAATCGATATTCCGGCAAATTATTTTCAATCAAGAGTTGGAGAACTTACCAAGTACAGGAATCACACACACTCTGCAAAATCCTGACAGATTCAAGAATAGCACTAGCAGATTTGATCCAGTGCAGGTGTTTGAGGAGCTTCCTTGGTTAATGTTTGATGATATTTTGATTTCTTAACTGCATGTGATATTATTTGAAGATGAGGAAGTTGCTGAAGGAAATGGTGAGAATGATGATGATGATGATGGCAGTTCAGATGATGATGGAGATAATGATAATGATGGAAATGAGGTTGTTGTTACAAATTTGGGAGTAAATGTCAATCTTGAGGTCATTGCACAACTTCAGGTGGAGCATCAAGTAGTAACAGAACAGCCACCACAAACACCACCACACCAACCTTTACCCATTGACCAACCTATACCAACACCACCTGTGTCAACACCAAACGAAACCTCCCAATCCCCAACCCAAACCTTAACCCAAATACAAACATCCCCACACCACAAACACCACCAACCAACAGCCCTCTACACACAGATACATTCATTCCAAACCCACCCCATACCCAATCACCAACCAACAGCCCTCTACACACAGATACATTCATTTCTAGCCCACCCCATACCCAATCACCACCCCAAACAATCCCAACAATACAACCTACACCTATCCATACCCAAACTTCAAACCAAACCCCACCTGAATCATCTACATCATCCACATTTACCATCAACCCAATAATTCCACAAACCACTTATCAAGACCATTCTGTACCTGAACCTTTCTTTACCTCACCACAAATAACCCCTCCTTCTGGAAATTTTATTTTTCAAAGAAATTTGGATCTAATGTTGGAGAATGCTAAGCTAAGAGAAGGAAATGAGGATGTGACAAAGGAGAATGTGTTGCTATTGGATAAGTTGGCCCGGGTAATGATGAAAATTCAAAACCTGGAGCAGGAGGTTGAGAAGACCTCAGCTATGCCAAAACAGGGGGAGAAAAGTATTGTGCCAACTAATGTTGTGAATGATGTAGTGATGGAGGAGGCTAATGATAGAAATGGTAATGGTTGACATGTATTCTAAATGCTTATGATGATGATGAGGAAAGTGAAGAGAGGAGAATGGAGGATGAAGAATATGAAGGTGATAAATCTGATGTTGGAGAAGAAAATTATGATGTGAATAATGAAGTGATGAATGTTTTATGAAGAGAGGAGGATGATGTGGAGAGAGATGAAGAGGAAACTGTGGATGAAATTGAAAAGATGAATGTTGAAGAAAATGTGGCTACCACAAATGTAGCTACTGATATTCTGACTAATAATATAACTGAAGAGTTGACTAATGTAATCAATGAAAATGATGCTGCTACTGAGGAGCTTATATTCACTGAACCTAAAAATGAACAAGAAGAAAGCTCCAAGAGGGTAGAGTATGATCCAGAGTTGGAAGAACTAGAAAAAGAAATTGATGATTACCAATAGTCTGAAAATGAAGAGGATGTACAAAGGAGATTGGAGAAAGGAAAGGCAAAAGTCTTTGAAGAAGAGTCTGTTAAGGAAAATCCTGTGAAAGAAATTATGAATAAAGAAGAGGAAACTGTTGTTGCTGCAAGAAGAGAATTTGAAAACATTATGAGAGAAACAAGGGATAGGGAAATGCTAGGCCAAACCTTGACTCCTCAGGAGATAGCAGAGCAGGAAGCATTGATCAGTCAAGCCAATGTTGTCAAAATGATAAATGAAGAAGAGGCTGATGATCAAGATATTATTGAAGCATTGATCAAACTGTAAAGATTTAAAGAAGTGGACAACTCTTTGGCCATGGTGGTAAGCATGATTCAACATCAAAGTCAACCAGAAAAAGAAACAACTGAAACAGCCAAGCCAACCAATGTGAATATGAAAGTGAATATTGAATAAGAGATTGGTGAATCTATTGCCTCAATGGCTGTAAAGAAATGGGATCAACAAATTGAAGATGATATCAGACAAAACCCAAGTGAATGGGAATGTGTGGATGATCCAAAATTTGGAAAGAAGTACACAAGAAAGAGGGATAAACCTGAATCATATGAACCAGCTGAAAGAGCTAAGGCTTCCAAAAGGGGGAAGTGGGATGATAAGAACAAATATTTTGTAGAGACCCCTGAGGAGCCAGGAAGTCCTATTAGGGCAATACCTTTGCAAACTTTAAGGCCAGATGAACATATGCAAGGAGTGCCTAATGTACCAATCCCTGAAGATCCAACTCCTGATGAACCCAAAATAGATGCTGTTAATAAAACAACTGAGGAGTAGGATGATTCTGATGAAACTGACAATGGTCAGGGAAAGGATGCTGAAACAGCTAATGTTGTGTCCCCACAAGTCACAATGACTAATGAACAAAGGGAAAACATTGAGCAAAGTATGTTGGATGCAAAGAAGAAAGTTCCCTTAGTTTTGAAACTGATGAGTTATGGGATAAGCTTTGAAGCCTTAGCTGATCTGAATGATGATCAGTTATAGAAAAGATTGAATCAAGAGAGAGCTGAAATCAAGAAGAAAATGGAACAAAAGAATAAAGATGCCCAGAAATACAGAGATTATTTGAGGAAGCATGGGTACTCTGAAAATGATTTATCTCACTTCAAGATTGAAAAGTGAAAGAAGCCTATGAAAGCAAAACAGAAGAAATAAAAGAAAAATTTATAAACGAAGATGAGGAGGCTAAAAAGCTTGAAGCTTTGAAAGAAAAATTTGGAGGAAAATGTGGCTACTTATTGGAGAAAATGATGAAACCTGAAATGGTTGAAGGTTTAGATTAAGCCACAGTTGACAAAATTTTCAACAACATGAAAAGAAAAGAAAAACTCAAAAGGCTACAACCTGAGCCATCTGCTGAACAGTCAAGGAAAGCTCAGCCTGAACAAGAACCTCCTAAAAGGAAAAGAAAGATAATGACTTTAAGGGAGAAACAAAAGGTTCAAGCTGAAAAGGAAAAATCAAAAGAAGCAACAGTTGTTGAAACATCAATCCCAGAAGAACCAAAACCTGAACCTATTGATGAACCCATAGTTCCATGGGAAAATGAAGAGATGATACAAATTCTGAGGAACATTATGATCAATAAAAGGGGAATGGATGAAGATACCTTTAATGCACTAGAAAAGGAGGACTTGAAAGAAATTTTCTATATACAAAAGGCTGAATGGGAAATGGTTCTAAGGGAGGGTGAGAACCCTAGAAGCTTTATTGATGGAAGATTTGTACCTACAGGATTATCAAACAATCCTGGAATAGTAAAAATGATGATTGGTCTCTGTAAAGAAGCAGGACAAAACTTTACATCAAACTTTACATTAACCTCCCACCTGAAATGGTATAGTCAATTTACATCAAAACTTTCAAGTTAGGGCCTAGCAAACCTAAGAAGTCTATCCCATCTAGGCCCTCTACTACAAGACTGCATGCCTCAGCAAGCAGAGGAGAGTCCAGTAGAGCTGAATCCCAAAGAGCAACAGAACCACAATCAAATGTGGATCTACCAAGAAGACTCTACTTTGACTCAGTCTTTCAGTCTCTGAAAGTGATAATGGAAAGCAAACAATTGAGAGACATTATTATGAAAGAAGATTTTGGTAAGTATAAGAGCAGTTGGAGAAAATGGCCACACTTGATCTTTATGATTATCATGATACAAGCAGGTTGGCAGGAAGAAAACAAATTGAACTCTCCAATTACCTCAGGGATGAAGCTGACAAGGGATTCCCATTTTTAAAGGAGAAGAAAAGCTGGAAATTGACAAAGAGGATTAAATCAAGAAGGGCTGATAAGTTGAAAAAGATAGCCCAAGCTGAACTATATTATCAGATGAATGCCAAAGTCAAGAATCATCTGTCAAACATGAATACCTGCATAAGACTTGAAAGAAGAATGACAAGACCAAATTACACTGTACAAAAGAATGGGATCATTGCAGAACTTATTTTAGAGACCATTTTTATAAAGATTAACAAAATATAATTAACATAATAAATCCTTTTTAGTTATAAGAAATATTTTTATTTGAGGTTGTAGTAAACAATATAAAGATTTGCTTTGAAATAAATAGTATAACTATTTGTTTATAACAAAATACTGACCAAATAATTATCATGTAAAAATAATATGATATATTTATAAAATTTAATTATATATTTTATATTTAAAAAGAAAACCTTTTAAAATCTTTAATATAAGCAAAACCATTAACAATTCTAGTAACTATTATATATACATATATATACACACACGCGCACGCGCACAAACACACACACATTGTAAGGACTTATTACCGGTGCCTGACATCAGACGTTGGATTTACTCATAAACACAGTTCTACAAATCAGAGTGAATTAAAACTTTCGTGGAATCGTTAACTTCAATCATTCGTTACAAAACATTAATCTTTTCCTTAAAACAATAACATAAATCATCATATTAAAACATCATTTCTTCCATCTTCAGATGCCAGCCGTTCAATCCGTGCCATGTGCCATCCTCATGCTAGCTTGATAAACCTATTTAACTGCGTGCATACTAAAAGTCAGCTACGCTGAGTGAGTTCTAGTTAATCATGTGACACCCAATACATACATATATCATACATACATACCTACATATCTATACCATGTATAAATATCCATAAGAGGAACGTAATATAATATCTGTTAAAAGAACCAAGGCTATTGCCCATGCTATATATTCCCTATAGAAGGACACTATGTAAATATTCTCCATTGAAGGACACTCTATATACTTCCATAGAAGGAACATCCTATATATTTCCATAGAAGGAACACTGTGTTTTCCATTAAAGGTACACTACGCTTTCCATTAAAGGAACCCAATTCTTTCCATTAAAGGAACACTACGCTTTCCATTCAAGGAACACTATATATATTATCCGTAGAGGGAACTCTATACATAATTTATTATTTAATATACATATAAGGAGACAATCACTATTCTTGGCAATACATGCAATATCCGATGATCGTTCACGTATCGACAAAAAATCATTCTTACATTACATTCAATATTCATATCTTTATTTATAACCAGGTAATACATGCAATATCCGAAGATCGTTCACATACTACCAACATAACATACATACATCATTCATACATCATATATATCAATCATATCTTTAACTACCACCTGGCGGTACATCGTCAAGCAACCATTATACATGAATTATACAAAGCATACACTTAAACTTAAGGTAAGTGTATTAACTATCACATAGAGTATGCACACAACTCGAAAACATTACAAGGAAATTGGGGCTAGAAACTCACCTGAAATCGGTTACTTCTTCCGTTAAAGGTTACTCCTTTCTTTGGCTGTGCATGACTAACTGTATAATAATTACGCGCAATGACTACCATCACTTTCCATATCGCGTTTCTAGTTTAATTATTACCCTCAACGAACGGGCGTCTGGGGTCAGCGCCCCTGTCAGCGGGGTTCTAGGTGCGGAAGCCCCTAGCGGGGTCCAAGGAGCAGAGCCCCTGGCTGGGGTCGAGGTGCCAGGTTAGCTTGAAAGAATTTTATTTCTATTAATTGTCTTATCACATTTTCCATTAGTATTTTAAATTATTATCTAATTCGCCATCACATTTGCTATGACGAATTAAGTCTAGTTTGTTATCAGATCACACTCTAATTCGTTATCAGATCACATTCTAAATCGTTATCAGATTACACTGTAATTCGTTATCCGCTTCGTTGTCCTGATTTGTTAGCTTAATTCGCTATCTTTTTGATTCGCTAGCTGATTCGTTATTCTGGTTCGTCATTATGATTCGTTATATGATCCTGAATTGATTCGCTATCTAAACATAACGAATTGGGTGAGCTGGTTTGCTATCTGGACATAACGAATGGGTGAACTGATTCGTTACTTTACCTTAACGAATAACATCAGTCTTATCAAGATCTTTGACTCAAGGGGTCAAAGTCAAAATCGTGAAGAACACACGCAGTCAACGTTTATTAGATCTCCGATTGAACCTTCATTCCTTAATGAAACATCATAAATTTGGTATCGTTGGATTCGTCTAGCCAGCGCCTACAAACCCTAACCATTCAATCGTTCAAAACTTCGGGTTTACATGGTGCGATTTACGTATATATGTTACGAGTTTCATGCTAACAATTAGCCTATCAAACTGTAATCAATTTCCGTATGTTTAGCTTCGTTGGATTCGTTTTTGCCATACAAAAACAGATCTAGGATTTCTAGACTAAACCCGAACTAAAACGAACAAGTTCTTGATATAAATGTACCTTAAACGAGACGGTTTACGCACACGGTTAAGCCTTGATGTTGTTTTGGTTCGTTACGACGATCTAGAACCAACAAAATCGGGTTCCCACCTTCAGATTTTGGCTCGGGATATTGGATAGTGTTTGTGTGTGTTTTCAAGGTGTAGGCTATGGTTTAGATATGGATAATAATGGAAAGGATTAGGGTTTAAGGGGTGTTTATACTCCTTTAAGCCCATGGACCTAAGGCCCATATTTCCTTCTTGGTCCATAATTAATTCCATCTAAAAGCTTATTTAACCTTTCATCTCTATTATTTTATTAAGTCTCTACCAAATCAAGTAAACTTTTCCATCAGAGATGAATAATATATAAAATATTATTATGGGAAATTTCGGGATGTTACAAGTCTTCCCTCCTTAAAGAGGTTTCGCCCCCGAAACCTTGCTTGTTCCTTTTAGGAGGAACACTTCTTGTATTAACGCACTTTCTTGGATCGCCTTTGCTTTATGGGTTACTCTTCTTACTCCTGACTTGCAGTTATCGAGCTGTGTTCATGTGCTGTAGCTATCTTAGGAAGCTTGTCCATGAGACCCTCGATGCTACAAGTCTCGTTTCGTCCTTCCAAGGGACCATTTTTCATTCTACTTAACACCATTGTCAAAAATAACATTTATCACAACACAATAATCATTCATAACCAAAACCAACTCATAACCGTTTCTTAGCATAATTATTTCAGACAACTCCAATCTAAACTTTAAAATAGTACATAAAAACACGCGTTAAGTCATTGATAATTTAAACACATATTAAAACTTATGGTAACTAGCCTTCTTGAACGGTCTTTCTAAGCATAATGAGGAAACTGTTAAACCTCAAGCATTCTACTCTGCTTCATGTCCTTCCTTCGTTTTCCTGCAATCCCTTGATAGGTGTCTATGCCCTCCACAGTTGTGACACCTATTATGATCTTTGCACTCCCAAGAGGAATGTCCTGCTCTTCCACACCTGTAGAAAACACCTAATCCCATTCTGCACTCTCCCGGGTGTCTCTTCCCACACTTTTCACTAGCGGTGAACTCCTCCTGCCTTGCCCTCTTCTTACGTGGATCCACCTCATTGGCTTCATTTGGTTCAAGGTTTGGGTTCTTTTTCTTCGGTTGCGTCTTCTCCTCTTCACAGATGGCAAGGTCCTCATAAACCATCTCGGCCAATTCCACGGCCGTGTCAAATGTTGCGGGTTTACTAGCCTTAACCAAAGTGCAAACATTCCGCGGAAGTCCCCGTACGTAACACTTGATCCTCTTAGCTTCGGTGTTCACCATGTCATGTAACAACCTAGACATGCGGTTGAATTCAGTAGTATACTCCCGTTGCGTCATCTTTCCCGCTTTCAAGTTCATAAACTTCATCTCCACTCTTTCAACTTCGGTATCAGCGCAGAACCACTTCATCACCAACTCCTTTAGATCATTCCATCTCATCGCGTTAACCTCTTCCTGACCCTTCCTCTCCTCAATCGTCTCCCACCAGTACATTTCTTCTTCACTGAATGATTGAGTAGCATAACCCACAGCTTGGTCGGGACGGCATTCGCTAATGCGAATAATTTTATCCATGGCGGTTATCCATTGAAGAGTGGCGATTGCGTCTTTCAAACCAGTTAGCTTCGGCGGGTCACATCCTTTAAAGGACTTATAGTTGCACCCACCTCGGCCTCTTTTTCCATCACCGGCCTTCACAAATTGAACCTCACTCAAATCACCCTTCTCTCTCTCATCATCCTTATTACCATTCCCTCATGTCCCATTAGCAGTTCCCCCATGGCTTCCAGTAGATCTTTCGGGATTTTGGTTCTTCACAGCGGCGGCAACAGCTTGAATAATGGCTGCTTGAACCGCAGTGTCCAGTTGAACCCATTCGTTGTTGCTTGAGCTCCCTCCAGCTGCGCTTCCTTCGTCTCCGGTGTTGGAAGCTGCTCCTACCGAGGGTTGTCAGACAACACGAGGGCTGCCTCGACGTCTAGTGCGACCTCCAGTGCCAACAATCTCTCTTGCTCCAGCCATCGTATTCTAAAAGGAAAAACACAAAACGGTGTCTAGTAGGACACCCATCCTATCATTTAACACCATTGTCTAGTACGACATTTTATCATAACATAAATAATCATTCATAACAAAACTCAACATATTACGCGTCATAGATAAGAAAAAGTTTTAAACCTTAACACAAAACAAGTCCTTAGGTAATCATACTTAAAACCAAATTAAACTATTGTCTAAACAATTATTCCATCATCAAGCTCTCCTCTACGCAGTTTTCCTTTGGCCTATGCTCCTATCCCTTTCGCGCATCTCGCCTCCGTTCCCTTGCACTCCCTTGCCGTGTGACCAGTGTTACCGCATTTGTAACACGCGAGTCTTGTAGTGCATTCTAGAGTATAATAGCCCACCTCTCCACACATGTATCAGGCATTCGATCCAAGCCTGCACTCTCCACCATGAGCTTTACCAAACCTATACAAACGTTGGTACCCTTACCCCATTTGCACTCACCACCATGCATCTTTCCGCACACTTTTCATGTTTCCTTGTTTGCCCTTTTCTGTGTCTTCCTTCCCTACATGATCCCCGACATCTGCGGATCGTTTGGTTCCTTTCGCTCCTCTTTTAATGCCATCACCTTTCTTACCGTCTTCCCTCGCCCTCTCAGTGTTCCTTGCATTGTTTTCATCAGACTTGCTAGGACGTAATTTCTCCACTGTAGCAGCTACCTCTTAAACAACTGAATCCAGGTGATACCCTTCAATGTTGCTTGCTCCTCGCAGAGTTACATTTCTTCCCTCTCTCGAGTGGAAAATTGGTTCTTTAGAAGGTTATTAGACAATGTGTGGTCTACCTTGACGTCCCGTATGACCTCCCTTCCCAGCAACTCTCCTAGTTCCATGCATTCGTATTCTATAAGGAATCACAAACATTATCACTCTATGAATTATTTAGCACGTGATTCGTAAGGTAAGTAGTTAATGATATTGATCAAGTGTAATTAACTATTTGCATTACTCCTCAGGTTCTACATACTTCCCTTTATGATTTCTCTTGTGCTAGTTTCTATTTTTATACAGTTATTCAATCAAATAATCAAGGAATCATATCCCTAACCTGCATATATCCTTCCTTTCAATTCAGCGAACCTCTTTATACATTATTTAGCATACTTTACCATTACTAAGCTTGCTTGAGTGACACATGGATATTTTGAACTCACATCTTCTTTCTTTTCTTACTAAGAAACCATTCTCCGTTCGAGTCTAAGCATGTAGGATGCTTAAATCTCTCGAAATTTGCTCTGATACCAACTTGTAAGGCCCCGTAACCGGTGCCTCACATATGACGTTGGATTTACTCATAAACACAGTTCTACAAATCAGAGTGAATTAAAACTTTCGCGGAAACGTTAACTTCAATCATTCGTTACAAAACATTTAATCTTTTCCTTCAATCCATGCCATGTGCCACTGTCATGCTAGGTTGATAAACCTATTTACCTGCGTGCATACTAAAAGTCAGCTACGCTGAGTGAGTTCTAGTTAATCAGGTGACACCCAATACATACACATATCATACATATATACATATCAATACCTTGTATAAATATCCATAAGAGGAATGTCACATAATATCTATTAAAAGAACCATGGCTATTGCCCATGCTATATATTCCCCATAGAAGGTCACTATGTATATATTCTCCATAGAAGGACACTCTATATACTTCCATAGAAGGAACATCCTATATATTTCCATAGAAGGAACACTGTGCTTTCTATTAAAGGAACACTATGTTTTCCATTAAAGGAACACTACGCTTTCCATTAAAGGAACATTATGCTTCCATTAAAGGAATACTATGCTTTCCATTAAAGAAACACAACGCTTTCCATTCAAGGAACACTATATATATTATCGTTAGTGGGAACTCTATATATAATTTATTATTTAATATACATATAAAGAGACAATCACTATTCTTGGCAATACATGCAATATCGAAGATCGTTCATGTATCGACAAGCAATCATTCTTACATTACATTCAATATTCATATCTTTATTTATAACCTGGCAGTACATGCAATATCCGAAGATCGTTCACGTACTACCAACATAACATACATACATCATTCATACATCATATATATCAATCATATCTTTAACTACCACCAGGCAGTACATGCAATATCCGAAGATCGTTCACGCACCGTCAAGCAACCATCATACATGAATTATACATAGCATACACTTACAACTTAAGGTAAGTGTATTAACTACCACATCGAGTATGCACACAGCCCCAAAAACATAACAAGGAAATGGGGCTAGAAACTCACCTGAACTCGGTTACTTCTTCCGTTAATGGTTACTCCTTTCTTTGGTTGTGCACGGCTAACTGTATAATAATTACGCGCAATGATTACAATCACTTTCGATATCGAGTTTCTAGTTTAATTATTACCCTCAACGAACAGGGGTCCAGGGGCAGCGCCCCTGGCAGCGGGGTTCTAGGGGCGGATGCCCCTAGCGGGGCCCTGGCTTGGGTCGAGATGATTTGCTATCTAAACATAACAAATTATTTCTATTAATTGTCTTATCACATTCTCCATTAGGATTTTGAATTATTATCTAATTCGTCATCTCATTTGCTATGACGAATTAAGTCTAGTTTGTTATCAGATCACACTCTAATTCGTTATCAGATCACATTCTAATTCGTTATCAGATCACATTCTAATTCATTATCCGCTTCGTTGTCCTGATTTGTTAGCTTAATTCGCTATCTTTCTGATTCGCTAACTAATTCGTTATTCTGGTTCGTCATTCCGATTCGTTTTCTAATCCTGACTTGATTTGCTATCCAAACATAATGAATTGGGTGAGCCTGTTCGCTATTTGGACATAACGAATGGGTTAACTGATTCCTTATCTTTCCAGAACGAATTGGCTAATTAATTCGTTACTTTACCTTAACGAATCACATCAGTATTATCTAGGTCTTTGACTCAAGGGGTCAAAGTCAAAATCGCGAAGAACACACGCAGTCAAAGTTTATTAGATCTGCGAATGAACCTTCATTCCTTAACGAAACATCATAAATTTGGTATCGTTGGATTCGTCTAGCCAGCGCCTACAAACCCTAACCATTCAATCGTTCAAAACATCGGGTTTACATGGTACGATTTATGTATATATGTTACGGGTTTTCAAGCTAACAATTAGCCTATCAAACTGTAATCAATTTCAGTATGTTTAGCTTCGTTGGATTCGTTTTTGCCATACTAAAACAGATCTAGGATTTCTAGACTAAACCCGAACTTAAACGAACAAGTTCTTAATATAAACGTACCTTAAATGAGTCTGTTTACGAACACGGTTAAGCCTTGATTTGTTTTGGTTCGTCACGACGATCTAGCACCAAAGAAAATTCGGGTTCCCACCTTCGGATCTTGGCTCGGGATATTGGATAGTGTTTGTGTGTGTTTTTCAAGGTGTAGGCTATGGTGTAGAGATGGATAATAATGGAAAGGATTAGGGTTTAATTTGTATTTATACTCTCTTAAGCCCATGGACCTAAGGCCCATCTTTCCTTCTTGGTCCATAATTAATTCCATCTAAAACCCTATTTAACCTTTCATCTCTATTATTTTGTTAAGTCTCTACCAAATCAAGTAAACTTTTCGGTTATAGATGAATAATATATAAAATATTATTCTGGGAAATTTCGGGATGTTACTGTCAGGCCCCCGATTGTTGGTAGATCGTTAAAAAATTAAGTCGTAACTCACACAATAATGTGTTGACAAGAGAGTTAATGACGGGTTGCTATATTTAGATAGAAAACCATTTGATAAATGCGGAATCAATAACAAACGATTTAGTTGCTGAACAATTAATAAAAGTTAACTAACACACAAGATTTACTCAAAAGATTCCCATTTATATAATATTAATCATACAAAGGATAATCTATCTAGGGTTTCTTGATGAGAAAGTTGTATCCGTACGATTCTAAGAACAACTGACACTCACAAATATTCTCTCTCAATTCGTATTCAGCCGCTGCTGGGAGGCGTGCCCTAAATATTCCTTTTATAGGCCTGACACCTCCTTTACAACTGTCATTCCTTCTAGAAACCCTAAATATAGCGTACATATTCAAATTACATATTCAAAGCTATGCTAAGTGTAAAATAAGACTTCCGGGTAGGCTTTGTCTTCTTTGAGTAGACTTTGTACTCTGCCTTCCTTGGTAGACTTGATAACCTTGAAGTGTGTTCGGGAACAGTTACAGTGTAGACTTAACTTTCACCTGGTAGACTTCAGTCTTCTTGATCTTATCAGACTTTGCCCGAAAAGATCTTAAAAGCAACCTTGTTCTTCCATGGTCCTATAACTCCTTGCTATGGAATAGCTTATCAGCAAAGTGTGCTCGGTAGCACTGTACTCTGCCCGATGTTAAACCCTGCCCGATGTTACTTGGAATATATCATTACTCACAACAAGCTTCCTCAGACCACTATTATTAATGAATACCTTGCCCGGTCTTCCAACCACTTGGTTTCATGAGCTTGGTTAGCCAAGAGCTTACCTGGGGTAAACCTTACTCGGCTATGAAGAACAAACTTGCTTGATACAGTGAACCTTGCTAGGGTATACACTAACTTGTGAACCTTGCTCGGGTATACACTAACTTGTGAACCTTGCTCGGGTATGCACTAAAGAAGACTTCTTGAAGATAACTTTTCCTGGTAGGCAAGATATCATGCCCGGTTAAGTAAAACCTTGCTCGGATGTCTCAGGTGTGCCCGGTTCCATACTTAGCGATATCTGAGGTGGTTGAAAAGATTCCAATCTTTCTTATGATCATTTTCAGGTCAAATCTTTACTCAACAATCTCCCCCTAGATTGGAACACCTTAGCTGTCCCAAACAATTTCTACAGTTACTTACATATAATTAAAATACACATCAAATCAAAACAAATTACATATTCATTACAAAATCAAAGGATTACATACTCAAAGACTGTCCGAAGACATTAGACAATAAATCCTATTCTACAGATCATTGTCTTCTTCTTCTCGCATCGTAGTAGGCTTGTCTTCTATTCACAATTACAGTTGCTGACCTTTGCCTAAAGATATCAAGGACTTGGTAATGAGTGTGACTTTCAGGAATGACCAAATCCCTAATATCTCTCAGATCTTCATAGTGCAAGTAGGTCAGGTCTTCATCTCTTCTAATTATTCTCAAAATAAGCCTTTCTGAGTTTCGAAGAACATAGTGACCTGTATTTTCTTTGTATTCAATGTATTTTAAAACTCACAACCACAAGTCATTATTAATATATTTTCCATTTATTGATCCGTAGTATTTCCTTCGATTATTACTACTTAGGTCATTCCGTTGATTGGTCTCGAAAAGCGTGACTCATAATATTTGTTTCCATATCATATTCCAACTGTCGCTTATTTACTAAGGTGAGTATCTCACTCCCCTTCATTTTAGTAATTTTTAACCGTTTTGGGGACATATACGTTCGTTGGTATTTAATTACTATATATTACCCAACTTACAACTGTTAGTCATATGTGTTTAACAATTTATGCCTAACGTGCTATATGCTTATATGCTTTAATTGAATACATTTCGGTAGGTCCAACTTATTCTCAAATTACTATGATCATACGCCCGTCGTGTTAGCCATCGTCCAGTTCATCTGGCATCGAGCTTACCGACAACATATTTACTTGCTAATTTGGTTAAATTGCTTATCTCACTTGACACAGTTTCCTCTTTTATTTATTATTATATATTCACAAATCTGGTGTTTTACTCACACAACCTAGTGTCGACAAAATTAATGTATCTTTAACGCATATGCAGGTCATTGAAAGATTTGATTGTTCAGGATCTTTTTGAAAAAAATTAGGGTTGCATGTTATAGAGAATATACAAGATTTAAATATAGATTTTTGTCTTCTTTATTTTATCTATGGAATTATGTATTTTTTTTTATCTGAACTATGTTGGATCATTTGAATTTTAGTAATAGATATTATCACTTCAAATATTGCATGATGGTACCTTGAGAGTTGTGAGTAATCAACTCACGCCCCGACATTTCCGCCGTACGTTGGAGTGTGACACGTACCCTTCTCACTAAATATATACGGAATCCTCTCAACTGAACGCAACTGAATAGACGGTAGAAATCGACGCTCCCAATTCCCGCAAACGTTTTTTACGATAAGGCATTGGCGTATTCTATATTTTCTATCTCTCCCTCTCTCTCTCTCTATATATATATCTTTTACACCTCGTATTACGGGGTTTTTATATTATTCATTTTCAAGATTTGTATATATTTTTTTGCATTTTAATTGTATTTATTGTAAGGAAGTTAATAATATACTTTGGATTTGATGATGAAAGAGTTTCACATATAAATGAGATATTATAACCCAGTTTAAAAGCTATATAGGTTTGGTGAGACCCATGACCCCGTTTATTTTTTTTCTATGAAATTGTTTCTTAATTATAAATAATATATTTTATTAAAAAAATCATATATTGGTTTTAGTAAATCCCTATTATATAAAATTTTCCTATCAAATATTTGTTAATATTAAATTTTAATTGAATGGGATGTTATAACCCGTTTAAGAATTATCTAGGTTAGGTGAGACTCATACCCGTGAATTCGGGTCAAACGCATGAGAAACCTCCATTTACAAATAATCTTATCTGGTGGCTTGAGAGAAAGTAGGGAGCAACCAGAGATCTTTTAAAGGTTTCGTTTATATATATATATATACATACGTACATACATACTAGTTTTATCCATGCGTATTACGCTGGTCGCTTTTAGGCTTTTTAAAAGTTTCGGGTTCTGTTTGTTAATTAAATAAACGAATTTCTTGTCAAACGCTTCACAAACTTTTCACTGAATGTTGGTTTGTTTGCATGACTACATGTCTTTACCTATTAGACTCGTTTTCCTAATTATTTTAGGCATCACCCATTTGACCCATTAGAGATAAATAATTATATCTAACCAAAATCAACAAATTCATAAGTATATGAGACAAAAATTCCATCTAACCAAAACTAATTTGTGCACATATTAACTCATGATAAAATAAGGCAATAAAACAAACTGAGAAAAGTCAGCGTCTTACTTTTCATTAGTTGTTTCTCCAGAGCATTGGCTGCATCAACACCCTCTCTAATAGCTGACTAGTATTAGTCAATGAAATATTGACAGTCACAAACAGAAAAAACAAACTACCTCTTTAATAGACAACTCCGCACCAAGATCTCCTCTTGCAGCTATCGCCTGATAAAAGTAAAGCAAGTCATCAACATTAGTAGGGCTTGTTCATGCGTATTCGTTTAATTTTATTCATACCTTCAATTAACAAACAAACCAAAACCGAACCATAAGTTTGACTTTTACAGTGACATAAAACCAAATCATTGGTTCGTGTTTTGGTTCGTTTTTCTGGTTTATATCACATGCAAAACCAAAACCGAATTGTAAGTTAAGTTTTAAATAAAATATAAAACCAAAATACAGGTTCTTCTTTTGGTTCAATTTTTCCGGTTTCAAGAACACCCATAATAATAAATATAAAACAGATATCAGTATACGTACGTATTTAATATAATACGCATATCAATTGAAAATATCATTTTTGAACCGCTCTACGAAACTTCTAGATCCTTGAAATTCCATTCCACCCTTTATAGATGCAACTCATCTTCGATGACTGATCATAAAACAGTTACAAAATTTCTGTAAATTCAAACAATAAATCCTAGTGTCAAACACTTGGTGTGCACACCGATATAAGCTGGATACTTGCAGCATATTGAATGTAAAAAAATAACCATTTATGGATGACTAACCTTTAATATGCCCTACCTTGGATAGCGCTCGATTAGATGATTGTGGTTTGGCAAAGTTCTACACGGCGGCGGCGGATCAAATAGCTAATAGGAGGAAATGATTGAGTTATGAAACAAAGAGTGGCGATTGTGGTGTACTTCGCATGAATCCAATTCCAATAAACTGGATTTTCTTGCAGTGCTTTGGTTCTAGGGTTGGTGGGGCAGGTTCAGTGCACGAGAGTAGTGAAGGAGAGACATCGACATGTGGACTGGAGATGGTGGAATGATTTTGATTTAAGGTCTGAGGAAAAGGGAAATATGCTGAAGGAGATGTTTTAACCCGTGCAAAATTGTACCATTAAATTGTTTAATTTAATCAATTTAAGGAGCAAAAGGGTATACTAGTAAATTACTTATGCCTGATTTATGTCACCCATTAGTCTTGTCTCTTTCTTTCTTCTACGTCTTTCTCTTTCATGTGTCTTTCTCTTTCCTATATTTTGTAATTTTACGTTTTTAACATTTTTCGAACATATGTTTTTTTGAATATACTTTTTAAGAATATTTTACATACATATTAATTTAATATTTCTAGATAAAAATTGCATTGTTTAATTTTATGTTATTTCGAACATATGTTTTAAGAACATTTTACATATGTTTTTGAACATATGTTGTTTCGAACATTTTACATACGAATTAATTCAACATTCTAAATTAAAATATCTTTACTGAACATTTTTCATACAAATTTCTTTCAAATACATCAAATTTGTAATATAATAAGAATGCTTAAAAAACTATTATCTTTGAACTAAAAACAAAACAATTGTATTCTAAATCTATCTCGCGAACAACCCTAAATTGAATTCTCACCTTTGCTCTTTGTATGCTCTTGGATCTTGCTTTACTCATTTCTTGGATCTTCTCGGCATTATAAACTTTTTTTATCACCAGAGCTACAAGCTAACAAGTACAATAATTAGTTTAATTATACACAAATCAAATACTAAAATGCACTCATATGAATTTTTGTTGATAAAAAGAAAAAGATAAAAAAGCAAAAATAAATTTTGGATCTTGAGAATGAAAAAAGAAAAGAAAAAACAACATATCCTGAAAACACATCAAAGATCTACCAAAATTATATTTAAAATAAAAAAAATAAAAACGGGTAAACATCCACCAAACATCCAAGATTGACAAAAATACATTCAAAAAATTAAACCATAACTCAGGTGTGAAAAAAGAAAAAAAAAACAAAAAAATAAAATAAATAAACAAACCTTGATAGTGACTTAAGATACAACAAGTAAGAAAATTGGTGGTGACTTACGGCAACAAGTACCGTCGGAATCCTAGCAAATATACACTCATATGGTTTTTGAAAAGGAGAAAAACAAACCTTAAGATCTTGAAAAAACATAAAAAAATCTACCAAATTTCGAGTTGATCGGATTCGGCTTGCTTTCTCCGACCTGCCGTCGTTTATCCACCACTGCAAGATGGGAACCACCACAACCATCATTGGCCGGATAGATACATAGTCTATTATATTCTTGAATATGGATATCATTTTGTTCTTAAAGTTGAAAAGAATGGAGAAAGATGAAAGAGAATAGATAGAAAAGATTGAAACTTGTAGGATGATGAGGGAAAAGTGAAAAAGAAGATATAGAAGGATGGAACATAAAGTGTGTAAGATTTGTAAAAGAATAATTTTGGTGAAATTACATAATTAACATTCTTATTTAAAAACAATTAACCTAACTAGTGTATACGTGGCATAACATGAACAACACATTTGGGTTGTGGGGTTTTAACTAGAGGAGGTTTTCAGCATATACTTTCCCTATATATAGGGGATGGTTCAAGAGAGAAGTCAATTTATTGTGAGAAATGCGAGTAGTGAATTGCAACCCTAGATTAAGAATTATCAATGCTTAATATAAGTTGTGGCATATTTGTAATTAATGTGTCAAAGATTTAATATATAAAACACTGGAAGGGCAGTCTAGTAATTTGTGTTTGCTTATAAACTGGTGCCACATTAAAAGTTCTACAGACATCACGCTAATCAAAAACATAATCTAATACCAAAATATAAACCTTCCTACGTCAGCGTCGCTTCCAAATCCGATTGAAAAATCATAATCCTCTAAATATATCAACGATTTATCAAATAATCGTTCAATTGAAGATCCGTCATCTTTTTCAATCTATAAAAACGGGTTATTTTTATTTATCAAAATGCTAGGGTTTAGGAAGCTCAAGAGTTGCAAATAATATTTTTAACATCAATCGGTGAAGGATTCTACAGCGTTGAAGGTTGATTCAATTTTTATATATATTATCTGTCCAATTCTTGTTTCAAATGAAGGTAGGTGAAGTTGTTTCAACTAGTGGGGTTGTATCAGATTGGTGTAGGAAGTTAAATGTTGGAAAAAAAGTTTGACTTTTTTTTTTCCACCATAATTATTATTTAATGATGTTGATGCTTATGTGGGTCAATCAAAATCGAAGGGCAAACTCGGATTAAAAAAAGGTAACCTAATCGTGATATTATATGGTTATATGGGTTAAAATTCCAAAGTTAAATGTTTATTGTGTTTTTTGAGTGCAGAAAGAAGTAGTGAGAGAATAGCCTTGAAAACATTATTCTCAAAGTTTACGAACGTTGCCGAAGATCCGGTTGATTTGGATGCTGAATATGGAGAAGATGCACAGCATATTGGTAATTGATGTTATTTGTCTGCTAAGCTTGTTATGTGTTGTTGAATGTCAACATAATGCTTGTTAATTATAGGTTTCATCTATACTATATATAAAAAGAATACCAAGGACCTCTTAATTTTTAAGTGGTCCAACAAACGTTGCTAAGTTTACACGTCTTAATGCATGTCTTAACTTCTTTTTGAGGTTAAAGATGTCTTTCTAACAATACTTACATCTTTGGCCCCTTAATTTTTATCAACTTTTACTATATAAACAATAAATACATTTTTAGCCCCTTAGGTTAAACCAACTACCCCTCACAACTTTTAAAAGACCATAACTATTTCATTATTTGAGTATAGTAATGCTATATTATATTCTCTTTAATTTGAGTATAGTAATGCTATACTTTGTAACTACACCATAAAATGAGAATTTTATTCTCTTTAATTTGAGTATAGTAATGCTATACTTTTTAATTTTAAAAAACTCACATGTTACACAAATACCATTTACGACCGACACCCGGATTCTAGCAAGGCGTTTAACCTCGTCAGGTTACACCAACACTGGTTAAGCGTTTGATGTCAGGTTACATGCGTACAGACATCGGTTACGATCCGGATGCCCCGTTACACACATGGTGACGCTAGATTTCATGCGTTCAAGCGGGTTACCCGTGTACCGAATCTGGTTACGCATCCGATGATGCATTATGCGTTTATCGTCGTCAAGTTACGCTCGTACTGGTAACGGCTATGTGGCTGATGTTGCGGATAGGAAATACAATATTCAAAATTAAAATAAATGGTTTTTCGTCGATTGAATATTCATCTATTGTATTTTCATGTTAATATGGAGCAATAAAACTATATGAAAAGATGTTGGTTCAATTCGATCAAATGTGTATCGACATTGGTTACAAGTTTGATATCGCTTTATGCGACATATGTGGGTTTGTGTACGTTCCAATGTTGGTTGACGCCCATTACGAGCCTAACACGCATTACGCGCCTACTAACGTTGGGTTGTGCATGCAATATCAACCTTCTAATCAGTTGGAAAATAACACCACCTAATTTAACTCGTTTGAAAAATAACACCAACCCACTTTGACACGCACATAATCATGCAATATATGTTTGCAATTTTGTACGTACATAATTACACATAAAGAAAAACAATTACACACCTTCAATGATAATTACGCAACATATTTTCATAATTAAGCACTACTATAATCATGCATATTATATGCAGAACACACCTAGGTATAAAGAAAATCATTTTTCTTTCTTTGAAAAAAAAAATAGTATAGCAAAAAAAAGTAGTTTGTTTTTTTAGAAACAAAAAATACTTACGTAGTTTTTTTAAATGCTTGATTTTGTGGTGGTGTTTTTCTATATAATAATGTCATATAGAAAAGTTATCAATGTTTTAAAAGTCTAAGAATTATGCTTGATTTAGGTTCTCGTATAAGGAGGAGAAAAATATAAATGCATATAAAGTTCAATAGTTTAAGTAAATACAAGTAATAAAACATATTAGGAATCTTATAAATATTTATCATTTTGTTTAACGTTAAACATTTATTATTGTTTCTCTGTCCCAGGGAGAGACTATATACTATATAAATGCAAGTTCAGTTCTTATAACAAGCAACTGACTTACTCAACTCTTTGGTTAAGCAAAGTCTTAGAATTAATCACTCGACATGATTAAGTTATATGTGTGATATTTATGAAAATAAATTGTAAAGTTGAGCCAAATTGAGTCAGTGAGAAAACGTATGGTCCTCCTGAACGATCTAACCGCATAACATGATACGTACATGAGACAATTACATTAATAATATTTTATTGATATACGTTATTGTTCATACATTGCATACGTTAAGCCTAGAGAGAATCCGACATCGTAACGTTAAATGGAGAATAAATATGGCACATATCACTATGCATATTCACTAGGAAATGCCTATTTATAAGCTATCCTCATTCGTTAATCATCACTAACGAATGAGGTCTCTCATTCGTTAGACACACCTAACGATTAAGGCTTCCCATAGAGAATGACCTCCCATTCGTTAAACATCCTCAACGAATGGGCATTACATTAACTAATGAGCTTTTATTCGCCATATTACATCAAACATAAAGACTAAACTACCCTTAACTTATTCGATCAGCTACGCACCACAAATCATACACAGACAGTCAAGCAGACCATCTCAAGTTTAATTTGAATCCAAGCCAATTTAGCTTAAAATGAAGTTCGAGTCCATCTCGAGCTAGCCTTGGTTTGGATTAGATTGGCTCGTTAACCACCTTTAAATATTGTTCGCCGTCGCATCGCGCGGGTACTCTACTAGTAGTTGATAGTGTAAATCTGTGTAGGCCTGGTTTATATGTTGAGATATTAAAAATCTACTATCTTATATAACAAGGTTACTTAAGTTTGTTATTGTGAATTCTGGTTGTCTGATGCTGCTTTGTGTTAATAAATTAGTGCATATCATGTCTTGTGTAGGTTGTGTTATGCATGCATGATAATTTTAGTTTATGCGTGTATGGGTTGTGTAGGTTGGGTTTTAGGGTGTTGTAGGTAAACTATGTTTATGTAGGGGAGTTGGTAGCTTCATAAATTGGTTTGTGTAGGTTGTAAAGCTTTAAATATTTTAAGTCGGAATTTGTCGACTTATTGATGTGGTAAAATGATATTTTAATTCTGATGTTGTAGCTATAATTGCAGCTTTTTTTATTTGATATTTTACTAAACTTATGTGAAATGTTATTACAGTTAATATATGTTATTTTCAATGTTATTTAGGATGTTATTGTAGTTGGTGAATGTTGTTACAGTTTTTAATTACATATTTGTAGGTTATTTTCTAAGTTTAATGAATGGTTTTAATGTTTAGTTAGTGAGTGAGTTGCTTAGTAAATTGGTTTGTGTATGTTATTTGTTATTGAAATTAATGTTATTGTTGTGTTTAATGTGTAGAATAAAATAAGTTTATGTGTGTATGGTTGTTATAGTTATATCATTTAATATGAAGGTTTACTAATTATTTTTTAACTAGAAGTAAAATAAATCACTAAAAATTAAACTGTACTTTGGTAAATAAATAAAAAAAACTTACGCATGTTGAATTGTTCTTGCAGTGGGTCACAGTGATGCTACTAACGTAACTTAAAATGCTCAGAGTAGCAAACGTGGGCAAAAAATAAGTAAGGGTATGGTTTTGTAAAACTTTAATGTATTTAATATTAATGTTAAAGAAAATGTGAGTGAAACTACTTTGATTAATTTTGCCATTTTTTTACAATGTAGGTTCGAGTGTAGCTTTGCAATCTGAACAAGTCATAGCCAAGAGAGGTATGAAATCTGGTTACTATAGTTTGAATTTGCAATGGTATAAGTTTAGGATTTGTTGATTTTTGTAGCATTATAGTAGGTATGTGTATGTTTAATTGTGATGTGATAGATTTTTTCATCATTTTAATAAGTTTCTTATGAGCTCTGGGTATTGTGTGATGCTATTGAAGTTAGTGTCTATTATTGGGAATGTTATTTAGAGTGTTTTAGCAGTTAGTGGATGTTGTTGCAGTTTTTAATATGGAATGTTATTAAAGTGACGATGTTGTGTGTTAATATATTTGTCCATATAAAGTTTTGTGTAGGTTATCTCCGAAGTTTAATGAAGGGTAGCTATTTTTATTTAGGGAGTGATTTGCTGGTTGAAGTTGTTTGTGTACACGATTTATGATTAAATTTTTTTAATTTGGAAGATCAATGGAATTCTAAGGTTCGTTTAATTAGTATGTTATTTCTTGGACAAATTAATGTTATTGATTTCTTTCATGTGTGGGATAAATTAAGTTTATGAGTGTATTGTTTGTGTAGTTCGTATATTTGAATATGAAGTTGTAATGATGAATTCTTAACTATAAATAAAATAAGTTAAAAAAAACATGTAGTTTGGTAAGTGAATTTAAAAAAGTATGCATGTTAGTCTATAGGGATATGTTAGTTGTTTGTGTTGATATATCTAGTGTTTGTGGTAAAATGATACGAGTTAATTTATTCATTACAAACGTAGTTATTTGTATATTAATCAGTCACAATGTAGGTGTTATTGGGGGCCGGGGGAGGGGAGTGTGGATTGTGTCATCTGGCTGTTGGTTATAAAGTTTAAGTATTGATTAGGTAATGCAGGTGTTGAAGGTAATGCGCCCAATGTAAATGCAATTGCTTCCGATAGCAAACATTGAATTAAAATAAATAGAGGTATGTATGGCCATATTATTACATGTATCAAATTAGTGTTATTAGGTTTAAAAGTAATAATGTTAATGATTTAACTAACGTATGTGATTGTATTACTGAACAAGATTTGAAAGAAAAAAAAAGGTATGAAAACGGCCTAGAAAGCGATATTTTTGTTATTGTATGTTTCTTTGTTGGGTTGATAATAAATGTTGTATTTTAATTTGTGTAGGTAAAAAAGTTGTACAGGAAACCAGAAAAGCAAAAGTGACATCTAAACAAACAGTTCAAGAAGTCAATGATTATGTACAAAGCCCACCTGATGTATGTAATGTAGGAGTCGTGAAGAAAAAAAAAGACTAATGCAAAAAATGAACACTTTGGAGTTCCAAGTATTAGGACGCAATCGTCACCACGTTCTTTGTGGAGCGGTTTGAAGCATTTATCCAAAAAACAAAATAAAACGGTTATTGACTGGGGTTTGAGAAACTTTTGCGGTTAAATGTTGCTGGTATCCCATCAGTGTTAGGTTACTATGTTATTGACCAGTTGGACAGTTCAACGATGAGCATAAAGGTTGAAAGTGGTTCAATCTCTAAAACTAAGGAAAGGATATATTAGTTGACATGGTTACCATTTGGAGGTGTTAGGATTGACAGAATTGAAGACAGGAAAGGAATGAAGGATGTTAGAAAGAGATGGAGAGGGGTGTATGAGGGTGTGAAGGAAGTTAGTGCAACGAACATAGCCAACAGAATTGAATCGTATGATGAGGTGGATTGGATGTTCAAGCTTGACTTTGTAATGTTGGTAATAAAAACTATGTTAGAGTGTCAAATAAATGGAAAGTGTTTGATGTCCTACTTACCTTTCTACAAGCCGGATATTGATATAAAAAACTTTGATGGTGCGACCTAATTGTAAGGAGTTTGAAAGAATGCAAGGAGAAATGGAAGAAGGACGACCCGGAGGAGAACTTCCTAGGACCGGTTACTATTTTAATGGTTAGTCGGGTGTCAAATAATTTATGTTGTGTTTTTTTTTAATTTATTATGTTATGCATATTTGTGTTTACTGATGAATAATGTTGATACTTTTTTGGTAGTTATTTTACGTAGACGCAATGAGTTGTAATTCAATGATTGGTGTGAGGACAAAGATGGCCTTAAAAGAATGGAATTTTGATAAGTTGAAAAATAGGAAAGGAATAGAACTTAGAGCCGGTGGTTTCAGAAGAGGGAAAATAAGGGAGTTGTATGATGAAACGGTTGATGAGGAATAAGCTAGGAGTGGTGATAAACTAATAGTTGATGCATGTGCTGTTGATGAAGGACTAGAGAATACAAGGGTTCATGATATGAATGTTATGAGTGTTAGTGATGCTGGACATGAGAAAGAATTTCCTAATGTATGCGAGTCTGGAGGTATTGGTAATTAAGGACACACTGATATTATTGAACAAGAAGTGGAGGATCTTGGTGTGGGTGATGAAGGACTTGACAACAATACTGAACACGTTATGGAAGATGAAGGGGTCGGTAATGGAAGAGTTGATATTAGAGTAAGTATTTTATTAACCTTTATATTGCATAAGAATCTTGTTTCTTTGTTAATACGTGGTTATAGTTTGCGTTTTTTTTTTCATTCCTTGTAGGCACAATTAAAACGGATGGAGGATTTGCTGCAGGTTATTTCCGACGTGATTAAGGAGTTCGAGGGCGGTGTGGGTGATTTGTTGTGTAACTACCTAGGTAATAAGGACATTAAGAAACTAAGTGATATATAGAGAGCAGTTGTTGGAAAACAACTGAACAACCCCCAAGAACAGATGTTGAGCCAGAACCTGTGGTTGGTTCTGTCCCGTCCTTTCACTATAACAAAAAGGGCTTTTTAGTACGTATAAAAGCGTCCTAAAATGTTATTTTATAGGACCTTTCATTTAATAGGACCAACGAGAAAAGCGTTTCATTTAAAGGGGTCGTATTAAGTTTCGGAACTCAAAAAGCGTCCTGATATCCCAAATAAGATTATGAAACCAATTTTATGGTCGCATAAAATATTCATTAACAACCCAAAACGCGTCCCAATAAAAACATATCAGGACACTTTTACAATGTTTTAACATGTGTTTACCTACCTTTAATCTTTTGATACACATACAAGCGTCCTTAAAAATTAATTTATAAGACCCTTATGGTGTAACATTATAGGTACTTTAGTACCAAGAAAAAAGTCCTGATATCCCAAATAAGATTATGAAATCAATTTTATGGTCGCATAATATATTCATAAAAAACCAAAAAGCGTCCCAATAAAAACATATTAGGACATTTTTACAATGTTTTAACATGTGTTTACCTAATCACTAGTACAAAAAAAGTGGGCAAATATGTCATTTTTCAATCAAATATGGAGGCAAATCAATCGCCTTAAAAGACAAATAAAAACATAGCTAGAACATAAAAAGTGAGCAAAACAAACAACATATCCAAACAATAAACCATTTTAAAAATAGCTAGAACAGCTAAAGCATCCATCTTGGCCATTAGTCTAAATTATTCATTTTTTTAACATACATATTATAAAGCATTCAGTTTAACACAAATAAAGCAATCATCCAAAAACCTCCATGATTTCGTGCAACCACCTTTGTCAGCAACAAACCTTAAATAGCACTGGCGTAAGCTAGAATTCTTTGCCACTGATCAAAACACAGAAAAATGTCTGTTAGTCACCATTAAAGACTAATTTAAAGCAAGATCCCCTTGTTAAAATCAGGAAGCAACTGAAATAAATAAGTAATAATTGAGTCAACATTAATACAAAGCCCTTTGGTGCTAATAAAAAACTCGTAATAATATGTGTGATATGTGTTGGTAAAAGCCCGTTAGTGCGTGTAGGCCTTGAGGTCAAATGAACGACAGATCAAAGTGGATGAATGTGTCAAAGTGACTTAACCATCAGTCTAATTAACTCCAAATACATTAAATAGATTGTTTCCCGAGGGCCGAGTCTCACTCTCAAGTCTACTAAACAAATAATTTATAGAAAACGAAAAAAAAATTAACACTTATAAAAGAGTAGAATACTAATATACTCTTGCCATCACACAATGACATAAACAAAGTATTACCTATACAGTTGCAACGGCTTCAACAGCACCAGCTGCTTCAAGAAGGTGACCGATCATCGATTTTGTAGAGTTCACTCGCAACTAAAAAATGATAAAAAAATTATAATATGGTAAAAAACAAACACATATTTCTCCTTTTGGTTTGGTGTGGTATCTCTTGTTCTGGCCAAAACAATGAAGAAGAGCTTGGTATTCCTTGAGATCATCGGCGGGTGTTGATGTAGCATGCGCATTTATGTAGTTACACAACACCAAATCAACATTGAATCACTCTCATTTCACATATTGAATATAATTATATACCGCATTCATATTGAATATAGTTATATACTACATTCATTTTTTTCGAACTATCTTATAAACTCCATTCACAACCAGGTCAATACATTATTATTAAATAATAATAATAATACATAATAATAATAGAACTACGAATTGGTTTAGGGGTGCAAACGAGCCGAGCTGCTCCCAAACTACTCGAGATTGGCTCGTGAAAAAGCTCAATCGAGCAGAGCATAAACGAGCCCGAGCTTCAATTGTGGTTCTCGAGTATGCTTGCGAGCATATCATTTTTATAGTTTTTAAAATACATAATTATTAATGATATGTTATATAAATTATAATTAAATATATATATATATATATATATATATATAATTATAAATTTATAAAAAATAATTATAATAATAAATAGAAAAAGAGCCGAGCTCGAGCTTGAAAAACAACTCACGAGCCGAGCTCGAGCTTAGTGGTCCTTCAAAATGATTATGATGCATGTAGCAGTATATTTTTAGACTAGTTTAAAATGATTCACGTCTTATCTTATAAATCCTAAAGAAATAATGAGTTTATCAATCTTACCTCGAAAAATTCGTGTGGTTGATAGTGTTAATGGAAATTGTCGGTCCCTAATATTCACTCACAATCTCACAGTCAAGTCATAACTCACAAAATAAATGTGTCGACAAGAGAGTTAATGACGGATTGCTAAATAAGGAAAGATTCTTGTTTGTAAACGGCAGAATCAGAAACAAACAAGATTTGTTGCTTAATAAAGGTAACAGACACGAACAATAACTCAAAATATTTCCATTTATATAAAGAGATTCATACAAATGATAATCAATAAGGGTTTCTTGTCGGAATGTATATTCAATGATTACCTAGGACAGCCATCACACTTTTAATCAGGAATATTTGTTCTTTTCTAAAAAGTGTAAAAGCGAATCCGTAGGAGGCGTGACCTAAAATATTCTATTTATAGACCTGCTACCTCCAGACAGCTGTCATTCCTTCTAGAAACCCTAATTAAATAACACATATTCAAATTACATAATCAAAACTATACTAAGTGTAAAACAAGTCTTCCGGGTAGGCATTGTAGCAGTAATCTTCTCTGAGTAGACTTTATGCTCTGCCTTTCTTGGTAGACTTGGTAACCTTGAAGTGTGTTCGGTAACAGTTTCGGGTAGACTTTTAACTTTCACTGAGTAGACTTCAATCTTCTTGACCTTATCAGACTTTGCCGAAAAAGATCTTACGAGCAACCTTGTTCTTCCATGGTCCTTTCAATTCCTTGCTGGGGAATAACTTATTCAGCAAAGTGTGCTCAGTAACACTTTAGCCTACTTGAGTTGAACCCTGCCCGATGTAACTTGTGATATTTCATTACTCACATCAAGCTTGCTCGGACCACTGTTATTAATGAATACCTTGCCCGATCTTCCAATCACATGGCTTCATGAGCTTGGTTAGCCAAGAGCTTACTCGGAAGTAAACCTTGCTCGGATATGAAGAACAAACCTGCTAGATATAGAGAACCCTACCCGGGTATACACAAACTGGTGAACCTTGCTCAGGTATGCACTAAAGAAGACTTCTAGAAGATAACCCTGCCCGATAGACAAAATATCATGCCCGGATAAGTAAAACCTTGCTCGGATATCTCAGGTGTGCCCGGTTCCATACTTAGCGATTTCTGAGGAGGTAGAGAAGATTCCAATCTCCCTTATGATCATTTTTAAGTCAAATCTTGTCTCAACAATCTCCCCCTAGATTGGAACACCTCAGTTGTCCCAAAACACTTCTACAGTTACTTACACATAGTTAAAATACACATCAAATCAAAATCAAATTTTACATATTTAAAAACATAAACAATTACATATTCAGAATTCTGTCCGAAGACATTACATAGCAAAGCCTATTCTAAAGAAAATCTTCATCTTTGTGAGGCATTGTAGGCGGCTTGTCTTCGATTCACAATCACAGTTCCTGCCTTTTGCCTAAAGATAGAAAGGATTTGGTAATGAGTGTGATTTTCAGGAATGTTCAAATCCTTTATATCTTCATTGTGCAAGTAGGTCAGGTCTTCATCTCTTCTAATTATTCCCAAAATAAGCCCATCTGAGTTTCGAAGAACATAGTGGCCATCATTTTCTTTACATTCAATTTCAGCTATGATGCCATTCTTCTGTACTGTGTAATTTGGGCGTGCCATTCTTCTTCCAATGCTTACAGATTGTTTGATCTTCCCGTGTCAACAATCAATAACAATAAACACAGATCTCAGATCTGTATATAAGATTAATACGGGTAAGGATCTAGCTCATAATTAACATAGATTCAGTGTTGTATATATATTATCATTAAGTTATCAATAGTGTTTGTATAATTTTAGGTGAAGCTTGAGAGAGATCTGGACTCTGAAATCATATAATTGAAAAGCTTACATTAAAGTGAACAGTAGTTCACTATATATAGAAGGCGATCTGGTTCGCTAACATCCCCTAGCGAACCAGCTTCTCCTTCGTTACATAACTTAACGAACCACCCCCTGATTCGTTAACATCCCCTAACGAATCAGGAGGGAATACATTATAATGTCTTAGTTCGCTAACATCCCTAGCGAACTAGACTTAACCTTAACGAACTAGTCTTAGTTCGCTAACATTCCTAGCGAACTAGACATAACTTTAACGAATTAGATAAATATAAACATTAAATATTACATTAATTGATAAATAAACATTAACAATAAATACAAAGATTCTAGACGCAAAACCGTGCACTAACACAGATGTATTCATATTTGAGCATGGATTCTTATTTTGACCCTCAAATGATAATTCAATTCAGCACTGGCTAACTTTTTCAACTTTGTAGCCCTTGTTGTTCAGCCATTCTTGGTCATCTTCCAACTTTTCTTTTCTTTCAAGAATGGGAATCCTTTGTCAGCTTCATCCTTCAGGTATTTAGAGAGTTCATTCTGCTGTCTCCCAGCCAACTTGTTTGTGTCATGATAATCATATAGATTATGTGTGGCCATTTTCTCCAATTGTTCTTGAGTGTATTCAGCAAAATCACCTCTCATAATTATGTCTCTCAGCTGTTTCTTTCCATAATCACCTTTAGAGACTCAGAGACTGAGTCAAAGTAGAGAGTTCTTGGAAGATCCACATTTGATTGTGGTCTTGTTTGTCTTTGGGATCCAGCTCTACTTGATTCACCTCTGCTTGCAGATGAGAGTTGTCTTGAGATGGGAGGCCTGAATGGGATAGACTTCATAGGTTTGCTAGGCCTAGATATAACAAAAGCTTTCATATACATTGCTTCAATCATTTCAGAAGGAAGATTGATGAGTTCTGCAAATTCTTCGTCTGCATCTTTGCACAATTTAATAATTCTTCGTCTGCATCTTTGGAATAGGTAGGCACTTGAGGGAGGGTTGTTGGATGGTGAAGTTTTGAAAGGTTCTGGTATATTGGTTGATGTTTGGTTTTGTGGTGGGGATTGTGTTGTGATATGAGGTTGAGGTTGGGTTAGAGATTGGGGTTAGATTGGAGATTGGGTTTGGATTTGGGGTTGGGTTTGGGTTTGGATGTGAGTGGGTGGTGTTTGAGTAATATGGTCATGTAATAGTGAAGAGGAATGTGGTGGAGTTTGGTTTAGGGTGTGTGATGGTGATTGTGGTGGTGATTGATTTAGGATAGGAGGTGGACTAGGAATGAATGTATCTGTTTGAATTGGGCTGTTGGTAGGTGGTGTTTGTGGTGGTGAGGCAATGGGTGAAGGTTGATCAGGTATAATTTTTGTTGCCCCTGAGGTTGTACAAGTACCTTAATGTTTGCATCTCCTCCTTCCATATTGCCAGCATAATCATCATCATCATTTCCATCATCCGAACTGTCATCACCTCCATCATCCTCATCATTACCTCCATCAACATCCGCTTCTTCTTCAAACAATAGCACATTCAACGGAGGTATCAGTATATCATCAAACATTAACCAGGGTAGATCCTCATCCACTTCCTCTGGATCAAATCTGCTTGTGCTAGCCAGATTCTCTATTCTTTTAAATGTGTCAGGATTTTGCAGAATATATGTGATTCCTGTAGTTGGTAAGTTCTCCAACTCTTGATTGAAAATTATTTGAAGGAATCTCGGATAAGCTAAAAACTTCTGCTTGGTGGGTTTTTCCAAAATTTGAACTAATCCTTCAAATATCATTCTCGAAAAGTTGAAAGGATAACAGTGGCATTTCCCAGATCTCTGCTCATGAGGGGCCATGACCCTTTCCTTGGGGCAAACCCCTATATGATATGGTGGATTAAAAATCTGTAAATGGTAGGGAACATGCCCTTTTGGAATTGCCATTCTTTTGTATTCCCTTGATAACCCATACACTTGAAAAAAATCTTGTATAGTTGAGCAGTTGTAAGATGGATCGGATTAGGTTTATTATCATTCAACTGTAGACACCTTCGAATCACAGCCTCGTCCACTCTTATTTCATTGTTGGCAACAGTGGCTTCTATTCGTCGTCCATTCACATCATCAATCAACATTGCCGAGTTCCAAAAATCCAATGAGTGGTTCCGGTAAATTATAGGATTTACCGGATATGTGATCGTTCCAACCATCGTATACTAGTGGCAACATCTTCGTTTTTTGGCGTGACTTGTAAAAAAGCGCACATGTTGTGCTTTTGCTCAAAGAAGTATCTAGGAACATTTTCGTCCGCCATATCTGAAAAACACAATCAAACATATTCAAAGTGAAATTAGTCATAAAGCTCATTACTTTAAGAAATTTCAAGTTGTAAAATGGAAGAAGAAAAAGAGAAAAGTCATTAGGAACCTGTTCTTCGACAAATTTATAACCTACACACAAAACAGAGAGTTAGCGAAAATAGATAATCAAAGCCCATAATCATCTAATTGTGATCGGAAAATATATTATTATTGCTTACCGAGTCAGAATTAGAGGGCTGGTAAAGTTAGGGTTTGGATTAATTTAGAATTCGATAAGTCGATTTAGGTTTCTTTGAGTATGCAGTGGAAGAAGAGAGAGAGAGAGGGAAAATAATGTTGAAAAATATCTCTTACTTCCTCTTATATACCTTTTGAAAGTGGGTTTTAAATGCATTTTGTCGTTTAGTGAGTTATTAGCTGTCAAACGGTAATCTTATTCAATTTAACTTTTACACATTTGAAAACATCTAACTCTTAAGTTAGCAAACCTTGCCCGGAAATTTGTCATGGTAAGTTTTGCAAAGCATGCTCGGTATATTCCACTTACTTAAAGCATACTCGGTTATAGGTTGGTATAAATTAGAAGTTGGAAGTAAAGAAAGCTTACTCGAAATACAAGATTGCTTGAGAACCAAATCACAAGTTAGTATAATCAAGTACAATATATCAAGTAGGCAACCTTGCTAGGAGTCAACTAAGATACCAAAATAACATACATCTAATTTGCTTACCTTGCTTGAATAATTCAACTACTAACTAACCTTACCCGAAAAAGTAAATTCACACATAATCAGTCAAGTATACTTTAATGCAAAGTATGCCCGGAAAACATTAAGATTACAATGTGCTAGGAGTGAATTCTTAACAAAAAGTGTACTCGGAAAGTCAATTTTTAAATTACCAAGTATATTGAGGGAACTTTGAACTCAAAGTGTGCCCGAAATATATAAAGTATGCCCGGGAGACAAGGTCTACGCGAAAACACTTGTAATTTCAAAGAAACATATACAGCACATAACATGCAAAACTTGCTCGAATCAAGCGATCTTGTTAAAGCTTGCTAGATCACATATTCACATGTTCAGACATCAAGCATGCTCGAGAAATTAGAATTTTGAGTACCCTACCTAGAAAGTGTAAACACTTTAAAGCATACCCGAAAATCAAAAACTTAATCCAAAGTGGCTAAGCTTTTCTCGGAAAGGTTATAAAACATCAAACCTTACCCGAAATACATATTCAATCATAAACAATCAGGCTTGCTCGGAAAGTGACTAGTATAGTAAACTCTACCCGAAAAGTATCAAGTATTTCAAAACATGCCCGAAATTACTAAACTTAGATAAAAACATCTAAGTGTACCCGGAAAGGTTACAAAACATTAAACCTTATCCGAAAATACATAATCAACCTTTTGTAGGTAAAATGCAACACTTTTTGCTTTAAACACAACATCAGTTATATTTGACTTAGAAAACTCATTGTTTAAGAGCAAATGGTGCATTTAGAGATCAAATTTCAGTCATGTTTCCTTTCAAAACAATTTCTTTCTTTTGCTGAAAAGATCTCAATAAAGGGATCATATTGACTAAGTAGCTTCCTCAATACTTCATTTTCAGCATTATTATGACAACATAGACATGTTATCAGTAGGTCTAAACTTAACATGAATTTCATCTCTTTGGTGATATGATTAAGTTTCAATTAATATGCTTAATTCATAATGGATAACACATGTTGTTTTCTGATGTTCCTTATCTATTCTCAAAGCTTATTTGGCTTTCTCCAGATCACCCCAATTTGACTTTGACCCCCTGGATTTAGTCAAAAATTTTAATGACTAAACATATTTTTTGAAAAAAAAATTTAAGATTTTTCTTTTCAAATTTACAAACATATGTGAGGTTAACGTTGGACTTACATGCCACACAAGTCGGACTTACAGGCCTTTCATTCAGGATGTTTAAAGGGCTTATATGATTGCCTCCACCCCTGTAGTTCTAGTATTAACCCTCATGTTTGCATGTTATTTTAAAAAGGTTTGTGAACAATAATCAACTTTTGGTTGATAAAATATTTAAAAGTTGTGTTGTTACAGTTGTTCTTTGTCATTCTTTTAAATCATATATTTCATTTTGGTGACGAAATACCAACAGGCTTGTGTGTGACTGGATAATCACTTTTCTGCCTATCATTTGGAAATGTTTATATAGGAACATGTATAGACAAGAATGTAACTCAACATAATACATAGCAGTTTCTTTATGTTTATATCACCTTAGATTCTACACATCATGAGAAAGCAACCATACATGTTAATGACTGTACTAAGTGCCCTTTTGGCCTATTAAATACATATGATTGGCTAAGTAATCAACGTACTATCATTTAAAGCAGTTTTAAATTCAGTCACCCCAATATCTCCTATTTGACAGGTAAATGGCTATCCTGTTTGACCACAAGTGGTCAACAGGGCCAAACATATATGTGAGTACATGTCCTTTCAAAACAGAGTTATTGACATAACTTTAAGTGAGAGAATAGAAAACAAGTTACAATAGCCCCAAATTCTTTCAGCTTTCCAGGTTAATGGCTATCCTATCAATCTGAGAACAGATGACATGACCAAATATATACAAGTATATGCCTTTCCAACTTGAGAAATTGACATAATTTCAGCAAAAGTAACTCTTTCATTTGAAAAAAATTCTTTTAAGCTTATTTAAAGCTTGAACTGAATAGTATTATCATATCTCTGGACCATTAACAACTTGCTCATGTTATGATAAATTCTTGTGATTATGAAAAATTTATTTGAAAATTCATTTGAACATTTCATTTTGACATAAAGACACATTTTGACACAAACAGTTGTAACATATTCAAATCTTAATCATAAAGAACATCATCAAAACAAGCAGAAATTACTTACATTCATAGTCTACCCTATCCTAATAACATCATATGATCAGATAACATACATATGCAAGCAATTTACCATGGATGTCAGATAAGCATACACAATCAAGTAATTCAAATCAAAATCACTTATCATGACATCACATACTCACATAAACTGATAGACATGAAAAAATATCAAGGATACCAAATTTTCCACACATAGTCAAATAAAGCACATATCAGTTAACATCAAAAGTATCATATTCAAGCACATTCACACAACATTCAAGATAGCATTCAAAAGATAGTCAGTTTGAACATATAAGCACACATCCTCAATCAGACTTCATTAGAGTTGATCATTCCCAGGGCTTTCAAGAGAAAGTTGAACCTGGTTCTATCAAGTGGTTTGGTGAAAAGGTCAGCCAAGTTGTCACTTGTATCAACTCTTTTCATTTCAATCAAACCTTTTTCACTACAATCTCTTATGAAATGATGTCTGATTTCAATGTGCTTAGTCTTTGAATGTTGAACAGGATTCTTAACAGTAAAATATGCAGCAGTATTGTCAATACAAATAGGGGTGTTCAGAAAATTCAAACCATAGTCCAGCATTTGGTTGTGAATCCAGATAACTTGGGCACAACAAGCAGACGCAACAATGTATTCAGCTTCTGCAGTTGATATAGACACAGTTGTCTGCTTCTTGCATTGCCATGACACTAGCCTGTCTCCCAAGAATTAATATCCACCTGAGGTTGACTTACTGCTCATGTTACATCCATCATAATCACTATCTGTGCGGGCAATCAAATCAAAAGACTGGTTCTTTGGATACCAAATCCCCAAGTCTTGTCTTCCCTTCAAATATCTAAAAATTCTCTTAACTGCATTCATGTGAGAAACTTTTGGACTTGACTGGAATCTTGCACAAACACAAACAGCATACATAATGTCAGGTCTTGTAGTACTTAGGTACATTAGGGATCCAATTTTGGCTCTATACTCATGTTCATCTACAGGCTTCCCCTTTTCATCAGCTATCATCTTTTCTTTTGTGTCCATTGGAGTTGAAGAAGTTTTGAGTTCATGACATTTGAACTTATTCAAGATGTCCTGCACATACTTAGTTTGGTAAATGAAAATCCCATCAGTTTTCTATTGACCTTGCAGTTCCAGAAAGAAGTTCATTTCTCCCATAGAGCTCATACTGTATTTGGATTTCATTACTCATTCAAACTCCATATACATTTGTTCATTGGTTAACCCAAAGATGATATCATCTACATAGACTTGTAACTTCAGCAAATCTGCTCCCTTCCTTTTGTAGAAGAGTGTCTTGTCAATGGCTC
The DNA here is from genome assembly GCF_021521415.1 of Bidens hawaiensis. NCBI lineage: Eukaryota > Viridiplantae > Streptophyta > Magnoliopsida > Asterales > Asteraceae > Bidens > Bidens hawaiensis. Next base: position 37,963 of record NW_027505980.1, on the reverse strand, counting down.
CCCTTTGGAAACCATTTTCAAGAATATGGTTTGACAACTCATCATACCACGCCCTAGGAGCCTGATGTAATCCATATAGGGCTTTGTTTAATTTATACACCATATTAGGATACATTGGATCCTCAAAACTTGGTGCTTGAGTAACATACACCTCTTAATCAATCTTTCCATTTAGGAATGCAAACTTGACATCAAGCGGTAATACCCTAATGTTCTTTGAGGCAGCATATGCAAGAAAAATCCTAATAGCTTCATGTCTTGAAACTGGTGCAAAGACTTTCTCAAAGTCAATTCCTTCTTCTTGTAGGCATCCAAGTGCAACAACTCTAGCTTTATTCTTAATCACAATACCCCTCTCATCCCTTTTATTTATGAAAACCCATTTTGTTCCAATTGCATATCTGTTTCTTGGCCTATCCACAAGGTCCCAAACATGTAGATCTCATAACTGAGCCAACTCCTCTTGCATTGTTTCTATCCAGCTTTTGTCCTTTAGTTCTTGAACAATGTTCTTTGGTTCTATCTTCGAATTGATCGGGTCATGTAGGAACCAGGTTCAAGTCTACCGGTTTGAAAGGATGCCTCAGCTGCATACATCACTGCACTTCCACTTGACACCTATCGTAATGATAAACGGCTTGTCTCGCCGTGACCTTCTCTTGAATTCTCAAAACTTCTGTCGCTCCAGAAGAGATGGTTCGATCCTCTTTTTTTTTCTCAAACCGAGAGACCCATGAATCGGGATCCTGATGCAAATAGATACAAATGGTCCACTGGGAGCAATAATTTCCAGGAACATTTGGAACATTTGGATAGAAAGCAAGAGTACAGACAGATGTTTGCAGATGCAGAATGGCTTCTTGTAACTCTTTCATATATATCTCCAATGATGTTTTCAAAAGGATGATTCTTTTCAACATAAGGGGTTTGCACTATCGTATCAGTAGATATATTAGTGTCAAGATTTAATTCATTGAGATCTGGTTCCTCAATGATCAATTCAGTTTCAGCATCATTAAACTCTGGTGCTTCTTCTTTATTTTATCTTGAAGTGGATGCACCATTGTTTCCCATGTTCAATCCTTCAAACAGATCTTGAAACCTTGCTGTTAATACAACTTCTTCCTCACTTGCTTGGTTGCTTGGGTTTCCCTCATCTTGAACTTGATCATTTTGCACCTCTTGATTGTCTTGAATGTTTTCAGCATGATCTTGTTCAGGAATTTGATTGTTTTCTTGATAATTTTCTTGAACTTGCTAAACAGTTTCATTTGAAGGATCCTTTATGAATGGATATTCCTTTTCTTGATTTGCAACCCTTTTCCACAGTTTTTCCAAATCCAATGTCTTTTGCTTTGACTCTTCAAACACACTGGTTTTCTGAAAGGTTTCATCATACTCTTCAGGATAGAACTTGGAAGACTATCAATTTCTCTAAATCAAATAACCATGATGCACCATCAACTGTGTTGAATTGGTTTTCATTGAAAACTACATCTAAGGATTCAATAACAACCAAATTATCTTTCACATACACTCTATAGGCCTTAGAGTGAGTAGAGTAGCCTATAAAGAAACAGTCTAGGGATTTAGCTTGAAACTTGTTCAAATAATCCTTGGTGTTCAACAGATAACATTTGCAACAAAAGGCTTTGAGAAACTTGATATAGGGTTTTCTGTTATAGAAAATTTCATATGGAGTCTTGTTGTGACATTTCTTTATAAGTACCCTGTTTTGAACATAGCATGCTGTGTTAATAGCTTCTGCCCAAAAGGTAACAGGCAGATTAGCATCAGCTAGCATGATTCTTGCTGCTTCAATTAATGTTCTGTTTCTTCTTTCAGCAACACCATTCTGTTCAGGAGTTCTAGGTGCTGAGAATTGGTGAAGTATTCCTTCGTTGTTGCAAATTTCTTCAATAACTCCATTTTTGAACTCAGTACCATTGTCACTTCTTATCACTTTAACCCTTTTATCCAATTTATTCTGCACCCTGTTAGTACAGTTCATAATGAATTCAGCAGCCTCATCCTTTGTACTTAGGAAATAAACCCAAGTATATCTTGAATAGTCATCAATGATCACAAGACTATATCTTTTCTTCCCAATGCTTGGTACACTCACAGGACCAAAGAGATCCATGTGAAGCATTTTAAGCACTTGATCAATTGAGTTGATGAGTTTAGTCTTGTGAGAAGACTTGTGCTGCTTTCCTTTCAGGCATGAGACACAGTTATCGTCCAATTTAAACTCTCTTAAAGGTAATCCAATTACATGTTCATCCTTTACTAACTTGTTCATGTTATTCAGAATTATATGACAAAGTTTCCTATGCCACAACTTTGACTCATTTTCAGTGGCTTTATAAACAAAGCATGTGCCACCCCTAGAAACAGCATCCTTCATGTTAAGTTCATACAAATTTCCATTCCTTGGGGCCATCATCATGATCATATCAGGTGGAATAACATACTCAGGCCTTAAGATGAAACAGTGTGAATCATCAAAGCCAACTTTGTAACCTTTATCACATATCTGAGATATGCTTAAATGATTGTATTGAAGCCCTTCAACATAGAAAACATTGTCAAAAGTAACATTGCCATTTGTCAAAATTCATTTTCCAACAATTTTTCCACCATTCTCATCACTGCCAAATGCCACCGGCCCCTCAAACTTCTCTTCATAGTTGACAAGTGATCTTTTGTCATAAGTCATGTGCCTATAACATACACTGTCCAAATACCATACTTCATTTAGTGTAGTGGATTTTACCATACTTCAACTTGCAGATCATCAGTTTCAATTTTAATGGCAGCTTTGGGAGTGAATGTTATTGGTTCAGGGTCTTCATGAGTAATTTCAGAATGATCTGAATCATAAGTTTAATATCCACACTCTCTTGGAGTTTTCACAAATGAGGTTGTGCTCTCACTTTGAGAAACTTCATTGTTATAATCTTGAACAACATAGTCTTTCTTGCTTGAAAAGTCTCTCACATCCATACTTATTTCCTCCTTTATTTCAAATTTAGGTTTCCATAGAAAACCTTGTGGTTCAACCATGTTTCAATAAGAATTTCTCATCTCCTGTTAATTCAGTAGGTTTCTTTGTAGGAAGAACACCCTTGTTTCTCTTCTTTTCACTGTTTGGAGATTCCTGAGAGTCATCAGACTTAACTGATTTTGTGTCATTGTTTGGAATGATTCTCAAGGGTTGGAAATTCTTCTTCTTCACATACTCAGTCTTCTTCGGAGATTTACTTCTTCTACTTTGATTATCGATTGGTTTCTTAAATCTCACTTCAGGTTGCCTTTCTTTGTTAGTTTTATTTTCAGCTTGCTGATCAGACTTATTCTTCTTCTCATTTTCACTCACTTTCCCCTTTTCCCAAATATTCTTCATATTTCAGTTTATAGAGAACAAAGTCTTGTCCAAACTTTGTCTCATTTGGAACATGGAAGGGTTTGAATTGAGTATATCATTGCACGTGTCAGTGTGATGGCCATACTCATCATATTTTTTGCACCACACTTTTTGCTCAGGACCCCACTACTCGTCGTATTTGGTTTGGTATTGCTACCGCGCATGACTTCGAGAGTCATGATGATATTACTGAGGAATGTCTTTATCAGAATATTTTTGCTTCTCACTTCGGGGAATTAGCAATCATTTTTCTGTGGACTTCCGGAAATCTCTTTCATGTAGCTTGGCAAGGAAATTTTGAGTCATGGGTACAGGACCATTTACATGTAAGACCTATTGCTCATGCAATTTGGGATCCTCATTTTGGTCAATCAGCTGTAGAAGATTTTACTCAAGGGGGTGCTCCTGGCCAGTGAATATCTCCTATTATGGTGTTTATCAGTGGTGGTATACAATCGGTTTACGAACTAATGAAGATCTTTATACTGGAGCTCTTTTTCTATTATTTATTTCTGCCATATCTTTAATAGCGGGTTGGTTACACCTACAACCGAAATGAAAACTGAGCGTTTCGTGGTTCAAAAATGCAGAATCTCGTCTCAATCATCATTTATCAGGACTCTTCGGCGTAAGTTCCTTGGCTTGGACAGGGCATTTAGTCCATGTCGCTATTCCTGCATCTAGAGGGGAGAACGTTCGATGGAATAATTTCTTAAATGTATTACAACATCCCCAAGGGTTAGGCCTTTTTACAGGTCAGTGGAATCTTTATGCTCAAAATCCCGATTCAAGTAGTCATTTATTTGGTACCTCCCAAGGAGTAGGAACTGCCATTTTAACCCTTCTCGGGGGATTCCATCCACAAACCCAAAGTTTTTGAATTTTTCATGATCAGCCTCATTTTTAAACCTTTCACTTGGTCTTGGTGGATCTACTCCAAGTGTCTTCTGAGTCATTAAACCATCAAAATCAATTGAAAAAGGAACAAATTCATCTATCTTGATATCATTTCTTTCAACCTTTCCCTTGACAAAGACAATTTCTCCAAATGCAGTGGCTCTTCTTCATGACTTCCTTAGTGCCTTGTCTGTCTCTTTTCATATTTTTCCATGGCTTCCACTTCTCTAATATCAAACACCTCATGACTAGAGAAAATTGGATAAACAGGGATAAAGGTTTCAACATGAACTGTTTCAGTCACCTTTTTCTTATTATTGATCTTTATCCTTTCCAGTATAGCCTTGCTTGGTGGCCTTACTGCATTGTAGCTTATCTTCTTTTTCTCACAGATGTCAAAAGACACATGCTCTCTCTTCATTCTTTCATTTTGTTTCTTCATTCTTGGTGTCACAGGTGGATACAATGGAAGTTTGTCAATTGATTCTGGTTTCTTAATCTTGTACCTCTATCAGTAGCCTTGATTTCTTCCTTAGTGATCTGATCACTCAGATCACTTAAGTCATCAGCATTTAAATCCTCATAATCAAAATCATCCTCAAAGACTTGTATTCCAATTGATTTGTCTTCTTTTAGATCTTCCTTCAAAACATATTCTCCCTCTACATTCACTTCTATACAGATCAACAAACTCATCTCTATCTTGAAACACTTCTCCGAACTGCTGGAGATAACTATCACTCTTCTCTTTGTCAACTTTGGGTAAGAAGTTGTTGTTGAATCGAGGTGGAACAGCCTTATACTTGTCTTTCTCACTAATTTGGTTTAGAATGCCACATATGTTTCCTGTGGAGACCAAATTCTTCAAGAATTCATTATCAACTTCCAGCTTTGTGTTCTTCACCTTTTCTTCAATCAACATCTTCTTTAACCCATAAATTTCAGTAACATACCTCTGTTGAGCTCTATAGCTACTTAAACAATCATCTCCTAAACTTCTGATCTTATCTTCATTAACAACATCACTAGCTTGATACCCATTGATGATGGTTTGTTTTCTCAAACAATCACCCTTTAGCTTGCCTAATTTCATATTTAAAGCAATAATTGTTTCATTTAAGTCATTGATAGGTGATGAGTGTACCTGAAAAGATGATGTTCTAGCCTCATTCTTAGTTATTTCCATGAATGTAACATTAGCAGCTTTGATTTCATCTTCATGATTACTCTAGTCAAAATCACCATCTTGTTGTGTAGCAACAACTACATTTCCTTGATTTCTTGGATGAGTTTGATTGGGTATGTTGAGGTTGTTCTGAGCAGCTTGAGGGAATTGGTTTCTTTGGTAGTTTAGGTTTTGAGAACCATTTTGTTAATTATTCATTTGATGCTTTTGGAAGTTGTTGAAGTTGGGATTGTTGTTGTTGAAGTTGTTGTTTCTCTGATCCTGCTAATAATTCTGTTGATATTACATTTGGTTTCTATGTTGTTGATTTTGAAACTGATTAGCTTGAAAGTTTCTAGGCTGGTTACACTCCTTAGAAAAATGTCCAGGCTGTTGGCAGTTATAGCAAATATCCTTTCATTTGTCAAATCCAATCCTTTCATTTGGCCCAGAGACCAATGATCTACCAGTCCTATTGAATAGCCTCTTGCTTCTCAGTTCTAGCATTGCAGCTTGCCACTTTAAATCCATATCTTCAAGATTATCAGCATCTATTTGTTCCAAGTCATCTTGGATGACACTGGTATGGATTAAGTTAGTAGCCAAAAATTCATTATATTACTCAGTGAACATTGAGAAGAGTGCTTGAGTGTCATTTGCTTGACCATTGTTTCCACCAGAGTATGGAACATGTCCAACTACCATTGAGGCAGTATCATTTCTTCAATTAGTTGGACATTGAACGTTGTCTGATTTCGCTGATGACTTGAGCTACCACCAACAAATGATCTAGGTGTATCATCACCATGTTCTGTTGGTTCTTCTATGATGGGAATTTGCTGTTGGTTCTTGGTAGACAAGTTTCCCATGGGTGTAATTAATGCATTGGAAACATTGAAACAAGGCTTTTCTTCTTTGATCATTTAATTTTCGATCATTTCTATCTCTGCATCCTGAAGGAAGCACACTACATCATCCAGCTTTAAATCATTGAAGTTGGGCTTTTGGGGGATGAATTTTCAGGCAGTGTACCATTCTTTTGACATTGAGTTGAGCAGCTTGGTATTCAGGTCAAAATCAGTCATGACATAATTAGTTGTTCGGAGGTCATTCACAATTGCCAGGAATCTTTCAAGGATGGACTTCAACCTTTCTCCATCTTTGTATCTAAATATCTCAAGCTGTTGCTTGAGCCTCTGCTTCTTTATATTCTTAAGCTCAGTGTTTCCCTCTAACATTTCAAGAATTGCATCATACATTGCCTTTGCGGTAGTGTGATGTGCAACCTTGGTAAGTATTTCCCAAGACAGTCGTAGCTTATTATTGCTAAGGCCCTGTCATCCACTTTCCTCAATCTATCTCTTACATCACCAGTAGCAGCTCCACCATCATTGGCTTGTGGCCCCTTTTTGATTGAGTTCCACATGTCTACATCGTTGTAGCACACAGCCGCTTCAAAGAGTACTTTCCATTTGGTGAAGTTTTCCTGTCCATAAAGTCTAGGTATTTTGTTAGTGGACACTTCTTGTTCTTCAAGACCAGACATTTTGGTTGTTTGAAAAACGAAAATAGAAATAGAGTAAAAATTAAATTTTCAAGTGACAAAAATCATATTTGAATATCAAATCCTCAGATCTGATGAATCTGGTCCGATTGGAACAAGAAATGAGAATAAAGATGCAAACTTTAACTAAAATAAGGAAAAGAGAACACCGGATGTTTGTAGATCGGGACGAAAAAGAAGAACAGAGCAGCTGACGTCACTCTCTAATGGAATAGTGCTTTGCTTACGTCATTGTTCTTCTTCAGATTTTAAATCAGCAAGAAGTTCTTTACCCAAATCAGCTATCAACAAGCTCTGATACCACTTGTCGGTCCCAAATATTCACTCACAATCTCACAGTCAAGTCATAACTCACACAATAAATGTGTCGACAAGAGAGTTAATGACAGATTGCTAAATAAGGAAAGATTCTTGTTTGTAAACAGTGGAATCAGAAACAAACAAGATTGTTGCTTAAAGGTTAATAAAGGTAACAGACACGAACAATAACTCAAAAGATTTCCATTTATATAAAGAGATTCATACAAATGATAATCATTAAGGGTTTCTTGTCGGAATGTATATTCATTGATAACCTAGGACAGCCGTCACACTTTTAATCTGGAATATTTGTTCTTTTCTGAAAAGTGTAAAAGCGAATTCGTAGGAGGCGTGACCTAAAATATTCTATTTATAGGCCTGCCACCTCCAGCCAACTGTCATTCATTCTAGAAACCCTAATTAAATAACATGTATTCAACTTACATATTCAAAACTATACTAAGTGTAAAACAAGTCTTCCGGGTAGGCATTGTAGCTGTTATCTTCTCCAAGTAGACTTTATGCTCTGCCTTCCTTGGTAGACTTGGTAACCTTGAAGTGTGTTCGGTAACAGTTTCCGGGTAGACTTTTAACTTTCACCGAGTAGACTTCAATCTTCTTGACCTTATCAGACTTTGCCCGAAAAGATTTTACGAGCAACCTTGTTCTTCCATGGTCATTTCAACTCCTTGCTAGGGAATAGCTTATTTAGCAAAGTGTGCTCGGTAACACTTTAGCCTGCTTGAGTTGAACCCTGCCCGATGTAGCTTGTGATATTTCATTACTCACATCAAGCTTTCTCGGACCACTGTTATTAATGAATACCTTGCCTGATCTTCCAATCACTTGGCTTCATGGGCTTGGTTAGCCAAGAGCTTACTCGGAAGTAAACCTTGCTCGGCTATGAAGAACAAACCTGCTAGATATAGTGAACCCTGCCCGGGTATACACTAACCGGTGAACCTTGCTCGGGTATGCACTAAAGAAGACTTCTAGAAGATAACCTTGCCCGATAGGCAAAATATCATGCCCGACTAAGTAAAACCTTGCTCGGATGTCTTAGGTGTGCCCGGTTCCATACTTAGCGATTTTTGAGGAGGTAGAGAAGATTTCAATCTCCCTTATGATCTTTTTTAGGTCATATCTTGACTCAACATAAATACCTCATTAAGTACGCATCCTAGCTATGCTCTTCACGTGAAACAAAAAACGAGAGTAAAGAACAAACCAACATGAAAAATTTGTAAGAGCAATAAAAACACAATACATCTAAATCCCTGTAACCAAAACTTGAAACATTTTATCAAACACCTGGTGTGCATAAACCATAATTTAACCTCAAAACATTTTATCAAACACCTGATGTGCATAAATCAAAACAACTATTATTGTCCAATTGAATACCTGTTTGGCAAAGATGATTCAGTATAGTAATCTAGAAATAAGTGCAAGACCTTACATGATTAATCCTACAAATCACTAGAATGCAAAAAATAGTATACGTTGATCAAAATTAGAAGCCAATGGCGAACAACAAAAGTGATAACCAACCTTATAACATTAGATACGAATGTTTGAAAATTGAGGCATCGTCTCCGTCTGCACAATCAGGTGAACGAGCTGAGTGACTGAGAAATTAAACGAATTAATCGGTGGAGTGAGAGGAGCCTAGTGATGCTTCACGGCTGATATAGGCGGCCGAGGTGTGAATTTGACGGCTGATCCTTGGAGACGAGAGGAGTATATCTTATAAAATTAGGGTTTCAGATCCATTTATTATGGTTTCAACCTCAATGTTGAATAGTTTACGTGCACCCAGATAACTTTGAATTTTATGGGTATAACATATAAGAAATAAACAAAATTAACCAGAGCAGCTTCAAATATGATTTTAAAAGTGTCCATTTATTGATTTTATTCTAATATTTTCAATCCTAAGACATGTCCCCGTAATTAATAAGTTATTTCTAAGATGGTCATAAATCAAAAGTATCATTTTGCCAAGGCATAGACGATCTCAATTCAAGCATATAATGATTTTTTAAACTTAGATTGTGGTAGCAAAAAATTCGACCGCTTAAAAAACGGTTGCAAAAACTCATACAACTTAGCCCCTAAAATAAACAGTTGCAAAAACTCTGCCGTTTAGCCACCGGTAGTTAAAATCCAATAGCTTAAAAAACGGTTGCAAAACCTCCGACCGCTTAGCCCCCAAAATAAACGGTTGCAAAAACTCCGACCGCTTAGCCACCAGTAGCAAAAAAATCCAACCGCTTAAAAAAATGGTTGCAAAAACTCCGACCGCTTAGCCACCAAAAGTACATGGTTGCAAAATTTTCGACCGCTTAGCCACCGGTAGCAAAAAAATCCATCCGCTTAAAAAAATGTTTACAAAAACTCCGAATGCTTTGCCACCGAAAATAAATGGTTGCAAAAAATTTCAACAGCTACTGTGTCAAGTAACTACGCTTATCGGTAGCAAATTTGCTAAATCGGTTGCCAAAACTGCTACCGTTTTTTATTCTCGCAATTGCTTAATTTTCTAGTAGTGGTTAAAATTATAAGACCCAAGTGTCAAGTGTCATATTAAGTTATGTTATAATAAAACTCTAGCGAATAAGCGTCCTATAAAACATATGTTTTATGACTACAATATCAAGTGTCCTATTACAGTGTAATATAATAACACCACAATGATTAAGCGTCCTATAAAGGTTAAAGTTATAAGACTCAAGTGTCAAGTGTCCTGTTAAGTTATATTATAATAAAACTCTACGAATAAGCGTCCTATAAACCAGATGTATGACTAAAATATCAAATGTCCTATTACTGTGTATTATTATAACACCACAATGAATATGCATCTTATAGAGGTTAAAGTTATATGACCATAGTGTAAAATGTCCTATTAAGTTATGTTCTTATATGAATTCGACTTGAAAGGTTCCTATAACACCGAACATTTATGACTTAACTACAAAGTGTCCTATTAAGTTATGTTATAATAAGACCTCTAGTGATAAAGTGTCATATTACATTACCACATAATGGGAAACCAACAACTACATGTCTTATAGATTACTTTATTAGGATTTACATCTTAAGTGTCTTATTAAGTTATATGATAATACGACCCCAAAGAATCAACCATCCTATTAAATAACTTTTTAGGACACCGGTTCTGTAGCGTATATTGTAAAAGGACCTTAAATGTTTATTTTTCCTATTAAATACATTTTAGGACCCTATTTTGCAAGCGTCCCACACAAAATGTCTTAAAAGGCCGTTTTTGTTGTAGTGTTTAGTTTGGGTCTGTCACAGCATGTCGGGGTTGTTCTTTGCAGGAGTTGGGTTGGGATAATGTAGGTACAGATGATGTAGGAGTTGAAGGTGTGTATAGCTCACATGTCGTTGATGTTGCAAGAGAGGATAATGTAAGCGGAGATGATGCAGGAGGTGAAGTTGTATTTAGGACACCAATCGTTGTTGGTGCGAGTGCAGGATTTGACAGTGACGATGAGCATCTGCCTCTGAATGTCATTGCTAGTAGCTTGAAGGGAAAAGCTATGGTTGTGGAAAGGCCGAAAAGGGTAAAACGGGCTGGTTATGCATGTTGAAAGGCCAGTTAATATTAATAAGAAGGAGGAAAAATATGAGAACGAAGTGTGGCGATACCTATGGCAAATTGGAGGGCCCTTAATGTAAGTAAATGTGTATACATATTTCTGTTTATAAGACATACGAGTAAGTAATAAGTTGAATGTGTATTACGTGTTTGGTGTATGAAGTGGATTTTCTACACACGGGAAGGTCGTAGTGGTTTTTGATCTTGGTTTAAAGCTTGCAGCCCAACATGAACATTAGCAACAATGTGGTTGATTGTCGGTCGTTGGTACTAAAAAACCTGGAGGATAAGCGTGGATTCGAGTCACCATATCGCCTTTTTTGTGGTTGCACTGTAATTGTAAGTTTGAAATTAGTCTCGTTAATGTGGTCATTAAGTAAGTACAGTTAACCATTGTGTTGTAACATACGTTATGCGGTCTAGGATAGCAAACCTGTTAGTGGTCGTACATAGTGTAGCAATTTTATGAAATGTATTGTGTATGCACCAAACCAGAGTTGTGTGGGTTAAAAAAACTATTCCGGGTTAATTCTGAATTTTTAGTTTTGATATGCTTGATGTGTTAATTAGGCGATAGTAAAACATGTCATAATAATTTTTTTTTTGTTTGATAAATAAGTTGATGAAGTATTGGCTGTGTTTTCTTTTGCTTTCAGTCGAAAGGAAATGTAGGGTTTGGGGATATGGTAGAAAAGGTTGTTTATGGTATTGTGAGAAACAACATAGCATGCGTAATGACGAGAGATCGTAGCGGAATGAAGCTAATGCCATGCGAGATGATATTCTTCCCAATAAAATCTGTTGACCATTATTATCTACTGTGTTTTGATATGAAGAATATAGAGATTGTGGTTATTGACAGTCTTAACCCGGACAAGAAAAAAGGAGGTCTCGGGCAGTGAAGGCTAAGGACGCTGAGTATCTAAAAGACTCAATGAAAACCGTTTAAGCTATGGTAATAATCACATGATCTTATAAATACGATGAATGATTTTTCTAGTAATGTAATGTTGTGTTAATTGTTATTTACGTTTTGCATAAACGGGCTTTTGTCGACTACCTACAGGATGTTGGACACCCTAGAGCAGCTTCGATGTTCCCAATAACCCCCACAAGGTTGTTGTTAAAGTGGCAAACCAGAAACAATTATGAAGACGCTGATATATTAGTGATGAGGCCTATGGAGACTTATAAGGGAGTTAAAGATTGGGACCGTGGGCTTAGTGAGGAATCGAAGACGCAAAAGAAAAAAGTCATGAGTTTAAGGATGAAGTATGCTGCGAATATTATGTTGACGGACATAAACAAGAAAGAGATCATATGTTGGAAGTTTTAGAAGCGGAGTGAAGGATGGGACATTGGTTGGTTAAGTTGATGAACTCATGTCAAAGTTTAGAGTTTTCATCAACATGGGCGCCGTATTTGTATTCAATGTTGAACATTGATGAGGATAATGCATCGTTTCTCCAGCGCATGTGGATGTAACCATTAGGGATTTTGTTGACAACATCCGTTTTGAACAAGCAAAATACATGTCAGCAAAGGAAACCAATTCGAGTATACAACCTGCATGAACACGAAAAAAAGTTCTCTGTTGTGTTATGAGATACCTACATAAGATAAGACAATAGATGTTGGTCAACTAATGGTTGAAAATGTTATAACTTGAATAGTGGTTAACATTGGTGGAAAAATTACCTTAAACTCACCAACCAAATTTTTCTTTTGGTCATGGTGCTTAACAAAGTGCATATTCCCTTCGTTAAATGGCTCAACTCGTTCACGGGAGTAACGATAAAGGCACTCATAAATCTCTTCTTGAACATATTTAGAAATAGATTTTGTGTAGATGTGCGAAGCATGAAGTTCAAATGTCAAGTGGGTCAACATAGGAGGTAACGCTGTTGTTGTTGTGTCATACTGTAGTTGTCTTTGAAAGAATCGTTGAGCGTTCAAAGCTTGTTCAAAGAAAAGCATGAACTTGACAAGTGTGTTGCCTTCGCTAGAATAGACTTTGAATTGTGAGTTCACACTTTCACATCGAGATGTTGTTTTTGTTAAACAACACATCAGTATCTCTCTGAATTAAGTAGGTACCCATTGATGACGTATAGCATACATGTCATTCAACCACTTGTTACCAGATAAATCGAACTCATTTATCATCTCATCCATTTGTCTTCAAATGTCTCAGGATTTATGAAAACGTTCCATAAAATCTTATGAACATGAGATTTTATTTCATTATTACGCTCCATTTCCCCTTTAAGCTATAAAATACAAACACAAATTAGTAACTTCTGGTTGGTTGTAAACACTTCTTGCATTATCAAAATGTAGGAGGTTGAGTAGTTATGTGTGAGTGATCCTACATCAGGTTGCTTATACACATGTGGTTGGTGTAGGAAATGCTCAATCGTGGTCTATGTGGATGAGTTAGAAGCTAATGATATGTGTATGTGTTACTGTAGATTATGCTTGTGATAAATCTTTTATTTGATCTGATGTGTGTAGGATAACTAGTTTTATACTATGTGCAAAAATTGATATTCATGGGTATGAAATGTGAAGGGTATGGAGTGATTACTTTTGTAGGTATTTTTTCGGTTACATGCCACATGCCTAGTTTATGATGAGATTCCGTCAAAACAGCCGAAACGGCTTATTTCATAGCTGGATCCTGGTCCGTCAAAACCAACTGTGGATGTTTGTCATGAGCATTGATGAAGGTCTCCAATAACTATATATAGGAGTAAGTTGTCTCGTTGGAGATTAACTATGCCCCGAAAGTCACACATTTTTTGTGGCAATCAACACCCGTGAAGGGGACAAAAATCATGACTACCTACAACATAAGGATTAATGATGTTAGACAATATTTGACAACAAAATATTCACAAATATAAAAATAGTGGATACTAACCTGTTAGTATGGTAGGTGGCCTCGAACGCTAATACATCGTCGAACAACTTGTACTTACTTTTACGATATATCATCACCCCAAAACATGTTTTTTAGCTCTCCCCTCTCTGCAAGGTACTCAAAAAAGTAGTTTTTGAAGTGGATGTTGTTATCTTTAAACTTGTTAATAACCATTTGCGCATCTCTTTCTACAATGTAACACCTAAAATCTCGAACATGGTTTTTCCAGTCATCCTTAGTTCCTCGTATATGATGCTGACCACCCTTCAAAGAGATTTGGATATGATGAGCTTTTGTTGGACCGAAACCCATTGTTTGGAGATCTTGAATTAACTCTTTATCCGAGAAATCTAGTTGTCTTTTTCCGCTAGTTAGGTCCATAATATGCTCATTGACAAGACCATGATTGTGGGGCTCATTGAAATGGTATATAGTGTATATTTATGAGCCTTCTACCACTTTAATGTTGACTCTTATACATGCATCGCACCCGGTAAGTTTACTCTTCGTGTTGTATTTCTTGGACGTTGAAGAAGTGTTCATAGTGTCAATCGGTTTGAAGTGACGATTACCATGTCTAGAGCAAAAAAAATATCGATGCGACAGATTACATTTTGTGTAAGTTTTGGTTGAGATCCATATATCGAAACCTGCTTTTTCTGCATATGATTCGTACATAGTGAGGACATCTTCCCAATGCTTAAAGATTGCATCTTGTTTAGGTTTTAGAACTGCGGGAACATTCGGGAACCAGTACTTGGTTCTGTTCGGTGTGAAGTAAACATTAGGTTGCAAGGTTTCTAAAAAACATTAAAATATCAAAAGGTTAAAATGTTGTAAAAAACATGATTCTTAATATAATACACTTTTTGTACTTACGTTCGTCATTAATTTCAGTATATGCATTGTTAACGGCTTGGGAACTTTGTGTCATGTTGGTAGGATCCGTAGACGCTGATGAGAAGGTATAAAGATAACAGAATAGCAATATGGTTAACAAGAAGTTCATTATATTTATGTGTACACACGCTTACATAAGCATTCGCAAGCATACATGTATATCTTACAAATTATAAGCTAATTAATGGTAAACTGAAATGACAATAAACAGAGAACTAGTATGACAGATCTTTGATACGTACACGTACGCACTTAAAAACACAAGAAACTGAAATCAAAATAACCTACACATAGGTAATCTACATCAACAACACGACATGTCTATCATATTAACCAACATCATATCATATTAACCTACACATACTAAAGCACAAAAACTTCATATGAGATTAACCTACCCAAAGCTGATGACACAGTGAATGTAGATATAAATTAATCTGTTGACATGTAAACCATAACAAGAAACACACCATGTGTACATCGATGAACCTACACGAACATAATCAGTTACCTACACATTTAGGAATGACATGTTAGGAAAACAACAAAATGAAATCCAAATTAACCTACACATGCGTAATACACATCAACAACACAACAAAATGCCTAACAATTTAACCTACACAAACTAGACCACAACATCTGCATATCGAATTAACCCACACAAAACTGCTAACAACCTCTCAAAATATAAACCAAATCATTACCAGTTTTATAACATATAATTGTACAAAACCAATTGGTTACAAAACCCAAAAACAAAAAAAAATAAAGAATGAGAAAAAAAGATTGATTGAAACTAATTATAAATAATAATTTGACAAACTAAATTGAACAAAAATGAACCTTCACATAATGATGGTGATTGGTTATCCATCACCTCCTGTTTACCAATATAAAATAATGTGTTGATATATTGATGTTGTCTATAAGGAATCAGTTAACAATTGTTGTTTGTTTTTATAATTAAAACAATAGTTGTGGTTGAAGAACATTTATAATTAATTTTGATTTGATTTAAACAAAAAAAAAACCCGACTAATATAAAGGGTGATATTGATGTAATACCATGCCATATAAGGAATTAGTTAACAACAAATCAATAAAATTAATAGTGAATCATATTATGTTATAAGAAAATGTATCAATTAGAATTACTGATGGTTTAAAACTGATATTAATAATTGCGATAACATGACCTGGTGATCAAATTAATCCAATTCGGAATAATTAAAGAGGGTGGAGGGAATGAACTGCTAATTGAAATTGTTCCTTCGATAGATTTTTCCTCAAACGTCTTTTCTGATTTGTGAAAACCATATGTGATTGCCTTGAATTTGTGATTGATCATTGAAATATTCTGTAAGATCAAATTGAGAATAAATGAAGACGATGAGTCAAGAATTTGACTTGAAATGACTTAAGGATGATTAAGGGAGATTGGAATCTTCTCAACATCCCCAAAAATGGCTAGGTATGGAATCCGAGCACATTTGGACTCCCGAGCAAGGTTTACTTAACCTAGCAACGTTTCGAGCAGGGTTATCTTTAAGAAGTCTTCTTTAGTGTCAATTCGAGCAGGTTTCACTATGTCTAGCAAGGTTGTTCTTCATAGCCAAGCAAGTTTTACTTCCGAGTAGGCTCTTGGCTAACCAAGCTTTTGAAGCCAAGGATTTGGAAGATCCAGCAAGGTATTAATTAATAAAATAGTGGTCCGAGCATGTTTGATGGAAGTTGATAAAGAATTATCCTAAGGACTTCGTCGGGCAAGGTTCAACTCCGAGCAAGCTACAGTGTTACCAGCACACTTGGCTTTACAAATAAGTTATTCACTAGCAAAGAGTTGAAAGGATGTCTAAAGAACAAGTTTGCTCGTTAGATTATATCGGGCAAAGTTTGATATGATCAAGAAGATTGAAGTCTGCTAGGTGAGTAATTTTTTGAAAATACTTTAAGTAAAGTCTACTCGGAGAACTGTTCTCTAGCACACTTCAAGGTTACCGGGTCTACTCGTAAAAGACAAAAGGCACAAGCCTACTCGGTGAAGACAACTAATACAAATTCTAAACGGAAAACCTGTTTTTACACTTAGTATAATTCGGAATATGTAATTTGAATATATATCAATCATTAGGGTTTCTAGAAGATGGGACAGCTGTCAGGTGGCAGCAGGCCTATAAATAGAATAATTTAGGGCACGCCTACCACAGAGAAGACGGATTTTATCCTTTACACTTTTCAGACTTAAGAGAATATTTTCTGATATTGAGTGTGACGACTGTCCTAGGATTGTACGGATAAACTTTCCAAACAAGAAACCCTAATCGATTAACATTTGTATGAATCATTTATATAAATGGAAATATTTTGAGTGATTGTTTGTGTTAGCTAAATTTTATTAATCCTTAAGCAACAACCCTGTTTGTTTTTTATTCCGCCGTTAACAAACAGTTTTCTTACCCAAAATAGCAATTGTCATTAACCTTCTTCTCAACACATTTGTTGTGAGGGTTATGACTTAATTGTGAGTGTGAGCGATCAAATACGGGACCGAAAAGTGGTATTAGAGCTTGTTCGTTGCTGTTCGGGTGAAGAAATTGTTGCTATTTGAAGATCTGAAGAAGAAAGATGATGTAAGCAGAACACTGTTTCATTGAAGTATGACGTCAGTTGCTATGTTCTTCATTCTCTTCTAGATCTACAAATTTCCGGTGTCCTCTTTTACTTATTTTAATTAGAGTTTACATCTTTATTACTTAATCTTGCTCCAATCGAACCAGATACATCAGATCTGAAGATTCGATTCTCAGATCTGATTATTTTCAAAACTTGATTTTTACTCTGCTTTAGTTATTCTCTGTTTCTGTTTATCAAAATACAAAAATGTCTGGTTTTGAAGAGCAAGAAGTTACCACTAACAAAATTCGTAGACTGTATGGACAGGAAAATTTCACCAAATGGAAAGTATTGTTTGAGGCTGTTGTGTGCTATAACGATGTTGACATGTGGAATTCAATCAAGAATGGTCCACAAGCAGCTGATGATGCAAATCCTACCGCTGTCGTGCGTGATAGGATGAGGAAGGTGTATGACAGGGCCTAAGCTATGATCAAGCTAGGACCGTCTAGGGAAATCTTAACCAAGGTTGTACATCACACAACAGCTAAGGCTATGTATGATGCAATCCTTGGGATGTTTGAAGGTAACACTGAGCTGAAAAATATCAAGAAACAAAGACTCAAGCAACAACTTGAGACATTCAAGTAAAAGGATGGTGAAAGATTGAAGTCAATTCTTGAGAGATTTCTAGCAATTGTGAATGACCTGAGAACAACTGATTATGTGATGATAGACCTTGATCTGACCAGAAAGTTGTTGAATTCAATGCCAAAGGAGTGGTATACGGAAAGCAAATAAATCCTTCAAAAACCAAACTTTGAAGCACTTAAGTTGGATCATGTGATCTATTTCCTTCAAGCTGCTGAGATTGAGATGATTGAAAATGAAATGATCAAGGAGGAGAAGCCATGCTTCCAGGTGTCAAATACCATGATTGCACCCATGGGAAACCTATCCACCAAGAATCAACAACAAATTCCCATCATTGAGGAACCAATTGAACATGGTGTTGACACACACCTAAATCTTTCATTGGTGGGAGTATAAGTCACCAAAGCAGCCAGTCAAGATTCAATGTCCAACTTATTGATGACAATGAATCTGCCTTAGTGACAAGTGGACATGTGCCCTATGGTGGTGGAAGCAATGCACAAGGGGATAAAACTCAAGCTTTGTTCTCCATGTTTACAGAGTCATACAATGCATTTGTTGCTAAAAACATGATTCACACAAGTGTCATCCAAGATGACTTGGAACAAATTGATGCAGATGACATCGTAGACATGGATCTGAAGCGGCAAGCTGCAATGCTAGCTCTTAGAAGCAAGAGGTTGTTCAACAGGACTGGAAGGTCTCTAGTCTCTGGTCCAAATAAGAGAATTGGCTTAGATAAGTCCAAGGCAATCTATTATAATTGCCAACAACCTGAACATTTTGCTAGAGAATGCAACCAGCCTAGAAATTTTCAGATGAATCAGTTTCAGAACCAGCAAAGAAACAGCAACTTCAACAACAACAATCCCAACAACTTCAACAACTATCAACAGCCCCAAATGAACAATCAACAAGTTGTACCTCAGAATTAAAACTACCCAAGAAATCAATATCCTCAGACTGCCCCAACTAACCCCAACCGAAACAATCTAAATCAACCCAGAAATCAAGAAAATGTAATTGTTGCTGCACAACAAGAAGGGAATTTCGATTGGAGTGATCATGCATATGATATCACAAAGGCTAATGTCTCTTTGATGGCAAAGATTGAGAATGAGTCTAAATCTTCTACTTCTCAGGTACCTTCACTTTCTTTAACTGACTTACTTAAAACAATAGATGCATTGAATGTGAAGGTAGGTAAGTTGGAGAGTGAGTGCTTTAGAAAACAAAGGATCATTAATGGGTATGAAGCAAGTGATTTGATCAATGAAGAAAAGATAAAGAGTCTTGAAGATGATTTTGTGAGCAGTTATAGGACTCAGTCAAGGTATGTGACTGAGATTGATGGTTTGAAGGAAATTATTGTTGAAGAGAAGGTGAAGAATGCCAAGTTACAAGTTGAGAATGAATTTATGAAGAACATGGTTTCTACAGGAAATATTTATGGTATCTTGAACCAAGTGAAAGAGGAAGATAAATACAAAGTTGTTCCACCACCATTCAACAACAATTATTTGCTAAAAGTTGAAAAAGAAAAGAGATATGGATATCTTCAACAATTTAGAGATGTCTTTCAAGACAAAGAAGAATTTGTTGATTTTTACAAGAATGTTGAAGTGAGTGAAGAGGGAGAGTTTGTAGTAAGGAAATATGTAAAAGAGGACAAGTCAATAGGAGTGCAAGTCTCTGAGGATGATTTTGATTCTGATTAACATAATGTAGATGATTTAAGTAAATTAAGTGATCAGATCACAGACGAAGAGATCAAGGCTGCTAAAAGAAATAGAAGACTAAAGTAACCAGAATCAATAAACAAACTTCCATTATTTCCACCCATGACACCAAAGATAAAGAAACAAAATGAAAGAATGAACAGAGAACATGTGTCCTTTTACATATGTGAAAGGCCAAAAGTAAGTTACAATGCTGTCAGACCACCAAGTAGAACTCTGTTGAAGAGGTTAGAATAAAAGAAAATGAAAAAGGCAGATGAAACAGTCATTAGTGACAACTTCATTCCAGTTTACCCAGTTTTCTCAAGCCATGAAGTATTTGACATTGGTGAAGTTGAAACCATGGAGGAGTATGAGAAGAGACAATCAAGACATAAGGGAAGCCTGGATGAAGAACCATTGAGCTTGAAGAAAATCACTTATGTCAAGAGAAAGATTGAAAGACAAGGTATCAAGATAGAAGAATTTGTTCCTTTTTCAATTAACTTTGATGGATTGAAGACTCAGAAATCACTTGGTGTCAAACCACCTAGACCAAGTGAGATTTTCAAGAAGGGAAAGTGATCATGAAAGATTCAAAGTAAAAGTGTGGTGAAAAAAATGTGATGAATATGGTCACCATACTGACTCTTGTAATGAAAGGCTCAACTTCAAACCCTTTCATGTTGGAGACAAAATTTGTACAAGACTTTGTTTTGTACAAACATAAGTATGATGAATAGTTGGGAAAAGGAAAGGTGTGCGGAAAGAAGACTGTGAGCAAAACCGATCAAAAAGAAGAGAAAAGTATGAAGAAAGATGGGAAGGGTGAAATGAAACCTAAGAAAAACATGACTGAACAATTCAGAAGAAGAAGATCATCCAAGAAGTCTGTAACTACTGTCAAAAAGAACTTTCAACCTTTGAGAATTATCCCCAATCACAACACAAAATCAGTGAAGTCTGATGATTCTCAAGGATCACCAAGTGCTGATAAGAAAGAAAAGAAAAATGTTTTCTCAAAAAGGAAACCAAAAGAACTAACTGGTGATGAAAAGTTCCTATTGAGACATGGTTTTGAACCTCAAGGATTTCTTTGGAAACCTAAGGTTGAAGTTCAGAAGGAAAAGAACTTTGATGTGAGAGATTATTCAAGACCAATTGACTATGCAGTTCAAGAGTGTGAAAGTGTATTGGATGATTGTCAATGCACAACTTCATTTGTGAAAACTCCAAGAGAATGTGGTTATGAAACAGATAATTCAGATAATCTTGATAATACTCATGAAGATCCTACCCATTGCTGCTACTGCTAATGAGCCCATTCCTCTCACAACCAAATCATCAATTGTTACTGACTCTGATGATTAGCAAGTTGAATCAACTTGCAGTTCATCATCTAACTATTTACTCTCTTTAATTTGTGAAGGAACAGTCCACTCCACTGAATGAAGTATGGTATATGGATAGTGGTGTTCTAGGCACATGACTTGTGACAAAAGGTCACTTGTTAACTATGAAGAGAAGTTTAAAGGCCCTGTGGCATTTGGTGAGAATGGAAGAAAAATTATTGGAAAAGGTATCTTGACAAATAGAAAAGTCTCATTTGACAATGTGTTCTATGTTGAGGGACTACAGTATAACCTTTTGAGCATATCACAGATGTGTGACAAGGGTTATAAAGTTGGTTTTGATGACTCACATTGTTTCATATAAAGACCTGAATTTGTGATCCCACCTGATATGATCATGATTATGGCCCCAAGGAATGGCAACTTATATGAACTTAACATGAAAGAAGTTGTTTCAAGGGGTGGTACATGTTTTGTTTCCAAAGACACTGAAAATAAGTCAAAATTGTGGCATAGGAAATTATGTCATGTGAATCTGAAGAACATGAACAAACTTGTGAAGGGTGAGCATGTACTTGGCCTACCTACAAGAGAGTTCAGATTGGATGATAACTATATCTCATGCCAAAAGGGCAAGTAGCACAAGTCTTCTCATAAGACAAAACTCATCAACTCAATTAATCAAGTGCTTGAATTGCTTCACATTGATATCTTTGGTCCTGTGAGTGTTTCAAGTATTGGAAGGAAAAGATATTATCTTGTGATCATTGATGATTTCTCAAGATATACTTGGGTTTATTTCCTGAGTACAAAGGATGAGACTGCATAGTTGATTAAAGGCCGTGTAACCAGGATTGAGAATCAACTGGATAAAAGGGTTAAAGTGATGAGAAGTGACAATGGTACTGAGTTCAAAAATGGAGTTATTGAAGAGTTTTGTACAGAAAAAGGAATACTTCAACAATTCTCAACTCCTAGAACTCCTGAACAGAATGGTGTTGCAGAAAGAAGAAATAGAACACTGATTGAAGCTGCAAGAACCATGCTAGAGATGCAAATCTACCAGATACATTTTGGGTAGAAGCCATCAACACAGCCTGCTATGTTCAGAACAGGGTACTTCTTAACAAAAGGCACAACAAGACTCCTTATGAAATCTTCTTTAACAAAAAGCGCTATATCAAGTTTCTCAAGCCTTTTGGATGCAAATGTTCACTCTTGAACACCAAGGATTATTTAAACAAATTTCAAGCTAAATCCTTGGATTGCTTCTTAGTTGGCTACTCAACACACTCAAAGCCCTACAGGGTATATGTGAAAGATCATTTAGTTGTGATTTGATGTGGTCTTTAATGAAAATCAGTTCAACACAGTTGATGGTGCAGTATGGTTGTTTGACCTTGAAAAATTGATCAAGTCCTTCAAGATCTATCCTGAAGACTTGATGATTCATTCTACAAGACCAGTGTGATTGAAAAGACAAATCAGAAAACATTGGACTTGGAAAAGTTATGGAACAAGGTTGCAAGTAAGGAAAGTGAATATACATTCATAAAGGATTCCTCAAGTGCAAATGTTGACCAAGTTCAAGACAATGTTCAAGAACACAATCAGATACCAGAACATGATCAAGCAACCGGTAATTCAGAAAATCAAGCAGTGCAGAATGATCAAGTTCAGAATGGGGAAAATCCAAGCAACCAAACCAGTGAAGAGGAGGCTGTTACAACAGCAAGGTTTCAAGATTTATTTGAAAGATTAAATTTTGGAAACAATGGTGCATCTACCTCAAGGCAGAACAATGAGGAAGCACCTTAAGTTGACAATGAAAAAACTGATTTTCTTATTGATGAACCAAATCTCAATGAGTCAAATCTTGGCACTACTGTATCTGCGGAAATGATAGTTCAAACCCCTTATGTTGAAAAGAATCATCCTTCTGAAAACATAGTTGGAGATATATATATGAAATAGTTACAAGAAGTCATTCTGAATCTGCAAACATCTGTTTGTACACCTGCTTTCTATCCCAAATAGAACCAAAGAACATTGTTCAAGCTCTAAAGGACAATAGTTGGTTAGAAGAAATGCAAGAGGAGTTGGCACTGTTCAAAGATCTTCATGTTTGGGAGCTTGTGGACAGGCCAAGAAACAGATATGCAATTGGAACCAAATGGGTTTTCAGAAATAAAAGATATGAAAGGGGAATTGTGATTAAGAATAAAGCTAGACTTGTAGCAACGGGATGCCTACAAGAAGAAGGGATTGACTTTGAGGAAGTCTTTGCACCTGTTGCAAGAATAGAAGCCATAAGAATCTTCTTAGCTTATTCTACCTCAAAAAATATTAGGGTATTCCAACTTGATGTCAAATTTGACTTCCTAAATGGAAAGATTGAAGAGGAAGTGTATGTGACTCAACCACCAGGATATGACAACCCAGTGTATCCTAACAGGGTGTATAAGTTGAACAAAGCCTTGTATGGATTGCATCAAGCTCCAAGAGCTTGGTATGATGAGTTATCAAATCATCTTCTTGAAAATGGTTTCCAAAGGGGAGCCATTGACAAGACCCTCTTTTACAAAAAGAAAGGAAGAGATTTGCTGTTGCTACAAGTTTATGTGGATGACATCATTTTTGGGTCAACCAATGAATAGATGTGTATGGAGTTTTAAGGAATGATGAAATTCAAATACATTATGAGCTCAATGGGTGAAATGAACTTCTTCCTTGGATTGCAAGTTCAGTAGAAAGCTGATGGGATTTTCATCTACCAATCTAAGTATGTGCAGGACACCTTAGACAAATTCAAATGCAATGATTTGAAAACTGCTTCAACTCCTATGGATACAAAAGAGAAGATGGTAGCAGATGAAAAGGGGAGCCAGTGGATGAACATGAATACAGAGCAAAAATTGGGTCACTGATGTATCTTACTGCTTCAAGACCAGATATCATGTATGCTGTTTGTGTCGGTGCAAGATTCCAGTCAAGTCCTAAGGTTTCTCACATGAATGCAATCAAGAGAATCTTTAGATATTTGAAGGGAAGACCTATGGGAATTTGGTATCCAAAGAACCACTCATTTGATCTGACTGCCTACACAGATAGTGATTATGCTGGGTGTAATATGAGTAGGAAGTCCACTTCAAAAGGGTGTCAATTTTTGGGTGATAGATTTGTGTCATGGCAATGCAAGTAGCAGACCACGGTGTCAATCTCAACTGCAGAAGCTGAGTATATTGTTGCATCTGCCTGCTATGCACAAGTCCTCTGAATTCAGAATCAGATGCTGGATTATGGTTAGAATTTTCTAAACACCCCTATTTACATTGATAATACTGCTGCATCTTTTATTGTTAAGAATCATATGCAACATTCCAAGACAAAACACATTGAAATCAGACATCATTTTATAAGAGATTGTAGTGAAAAAGGCTTGATAGAAGTCAAAAGAGTTGATACAAGTGATAATTTGGCTGACCTATTCACAAAACCACTTGATAGAACCATGTTCAACTTTCTTCTGAAAGCCCTGGGAATGATCAACTCTAATGAATTCTGATTCATGATATGTGCTTGGTTGTGCAAACTGACTATCTTCTCAAAGTCTTAGTGAATGTTGTGTATGTGTGTTTAATTATGATACTTTTTTATGTTAAATGATATGTGCTTAACTGATTATCTGTGCAAATTTGGTCTCATTGATGCTTATAATTGTTTATCAGTTGACTGATAGGATGTCTTGATAAGTAGTTTGAATTGTCAAAATTGAGTATATGCTTATCTGATGTCATGATTGAATGTTTGAATATGTGAATAATCTGATCAGATGATGTTGTTAGGATCTGTTAGACTATGCATTGCGTGAAGTCTACTTATTTTGATAAGGTCACTTATGGTTAAGATTTGAATATGCTATGCTTGTGATTGTTTCAAAATGTGTTTTTGAGACAAAATGATATGCATGACTGAAAATTCTTAAGAAACATTTTTGATCAAAACATCTTTTGAAAATGCAAGAGCAAGTTGTTAATGGTGTAGAGACATGATAATCCTATTCAGTTTAGAGCTTTATAGAAGCTTAAAAGGATATTTTCAATGAAAAGTCTCAAAGAGTTACTTTTGCTGAAAATTATATCATTAGCTCAGGTTGGAAGGACATACACCTGTGTATGCTTGGTCCTATCATCTGTATAGATTGAGAGGATAGCCATTAACCTGAAAACTGAAAGCTGTTGGGGAAATTGTAACTTGTTTTCTATTCTTTCACTTAAAATTATGCCAATAACTATGTTTTGAAAGGACATGTATTCACATATATGTTTGGTCCTGTTAACCACTTATGGTCAAACAGGATATCCATTTACCTATCAAGTAAGAGATATTGGGGTGTCTGAATTTTAAACTGTGTTAAAATGGGAAATGATAGTACATTGACTACTTAGCCAATCATATGGATTTAATAGGCTAAAAAGGCACTTAGTACAATTATTAACATATATGGTTGCTTTACCATGACGTGTAAAATCTAAGGTGATATAAACATAAAGAAACTGCTAACCCTTATGTGGAGTTACATTGTTGTCTATGCATGTTCCAAGATAAATCTTTCCGAATGATAGGCAGGAAAAATGATTATCCAGTCATACACGAGCCCATTGGTATTTGGTCCCAAAAATGAAATATTTACATGAAAATGACAAAGAACAAGTGTTGAGCAAATAGTTCAGTTGAAACAACACAATGTTGTTATGTGCTCACAATATATATTAAAAAAATCTGTCATTAAAAGTTTTTAACCAAATCCAGGGGGTCAAAGTCAAGTTGGGGTGATCTGGAAAAAGCCAAATAAGCCTTGAGAATAAATATGGAGCATCAGAACACAATATGTGTTATCCATTATGTTTTATGCATATTAACTGAACCTTAATCATATCACCAAAGAAAAGAAATCCATGCTAAGTCTAGACCTGTTGTTAACCTGTCTAGACTGTCATAATAATGCTACGAATTAAGTATTGAGAAAGCTACTTAGTCAATATGATCACATACTTAAGATCTTTTCAGCAAAAGAAAGAAACTGTTTTGAAAAGACACATAACTGAAATTTGATCTTTAAATGCACCATTTGCTCTTAAACAATGATTTGTATTGATAAATATAACTGATATTGTGTTTAAGTCAAAAAGAGTTGCATTTTTACCTTCAAAAAGGTTGAATAAAAGGTTGAATATGTATTTTCGGGTAAGGTTTGATGTTTTATAACCTTTCCGAGCATACTTATATGTCTTTGTCTAAGTTCATCAATTTCGAGCATGCTTTGAAGTATTTGACATTTTTCGGGTAGAATTCACAATTTTACTTGAAATTTAACTTTCCGAGCAAGCTTGATATTTGTTTATATTTGAATATGATGCTTACTAGCAAGCTTTTATATAGTTTGGACTTTCGAGCATACTTTAGTGATTTGTTTGAAAGTACATCTGTTACTAGCAAGCTAGTTGATATGATTGATTGCACTGTTCACTAGCAAGCTTTATTGATTTCTAAACTTTCTAGTAAACTTAACTGTTTAATAGGTTGTTTAAGTTAGCATAGCAAGCTTTGTGATTAGATGTGATATTCTAGCAAGCTTTAGTGATTTTGGACTTTATATCACACTTAGGTGTTTGTTTTACTGTTTAAACTCATTTCTAGCAAGCTATGTGTTACTTGTGATTATGATTCTTTGAAATTACAAGTGTTTTCGGGCAAACCTAAATTCCCGGGCACACTTTATATTTCGGGCACACTTTGAAAATTTCAAATGTTCCCTTAATATACTTGGTAAATTCAAAACTTGATTTTCCGAGTACACTTTGTGTTTTAGAATCCCTATCTAGCACACTTTGTATTCTTGAAGTTTATTCTTGACTGAATATTTGTGAACTGTTTCACATTTACAGGTAGAGTTTGTGATAGGTTGAGCTATCCGAGTAAGGTTTGTAATTCGAATTATATCTGAGAAATTTATTTAGGTATCTTAATTGATTCCTAGCAAGTTGCCTACTTGATATTTTATACTTTATTATCTGTCTTGATATTCAGTTCTCGAGCAATCTTGTATTTCGAGTAAGCTTTCTTCACTTTACTTAGATCTATTTTTAATATTTTTAATTGTTGAAACGGGCAAGCTTTGAGAAAGTGGAAGGCTCCTAGCAAACCTTGTTTAAACACAAAAGAACTTTTCCGAGCAAGGTTTGATAGATGAACTTTACCGAGCAAGGTATGATAAATGAACTTTAACGAGCAAGGTTTAAATGTGAATATTTTAAATAGTTAATAGTACTGTTTGACAGCTATTAACTCACTACATGAAAAAATGCATTTAAAACTCACTTTCAAAAGGTAGATAAGAGGGAGTTAGAGAAATTTTTCCCAATCTTCTCTCTCACCTGCCACTCTCTCACCCACGTTTCAGAAACTCAACCGCCTAATTGCGATAATCTCAAATCCCTAACCCTAATTTACGAGCCCACTTATTCCGACTCGGTAAGCTTTAATTAAGTGTTTTCCGACAACGATTAAGTTATAATGGGGTTTGATTATGCCTATTTACTAACTCTCTGTTATGTGTGTAGGTTATAATTTTTCGAAGATTAGGTTCTTTATGATATTTCTTTTCATTTTCTTCAAATTATAACTTGAAACTAATTAAAGCTATGAAATTTAGGACTAATTTATACTTTGAATATGTTTGTTTGTGTGTTCAGATATGGCTAATCATGGAAATCCGAGATATCCCTTTGAATAAAAGCACAACATGTATGCGTTGTTGCAGGTCACTCCTGACAATGAGGAAGTGGCTATGATGATAAGGTGGCTGATAAGATCGGACATTCGTTTTGCACTGACATTCTGCCCAGTCATTTATAGAAATCATTCATTAGATTTATGGAGTTCAGCCCAATTGGTAGATGAAGTAAACGGTAGGCGAATTGAGGCTATCGTAGCAAGACAAGAAATACATGTTACTGAACTGTTGTTTCGGAGATGCCTTGAACTTCATGACGACGACCACAATCCAATCAACTTCAACACTGCTCATCTGCTGAGAATATTCGAGCAAACAATGGGATATCAGGGGACAGTGCACGAAGGACAATTTCAAAAGGGCATGTTCCCTATTTTATACAGATTTCTGATACACCATTTGATCCAGGGCTTTGCCCCGAGGAAAGGATCTTGGACTCTAATGAGTTGTGATTTAGCAAATGAAACTTTTCTATTATCTATGATCTACCGTTCAATTTCTCCAAGATGATATTTGATGGGATGGTAGGCATTTTAAAGAAGGCTGAAAAAGAAAGAGTCTTAGCTTATCCAAGATTTCTGCAGATAATGTTTAACCATGAGTTGCACGACTTGCCCACAATGGGTACAACTCATGTCTTGCAGAATCCCAACACTTACAAACGAATTGCTAATCCGGGGAGTACTAGCAGATTTAATCCAAACACTCCATTTGAGATTTTGCCATGGTTAATGAACCATGACTTGGAAATTATGCTTGTACCTGAGCTGAGCTCAGAGGAGGACTAGGAGATAATGAGATGAAGGATGAGGAAAGTGATGATATCGATGATGATGGAGATGTAAGGGATGGAAATGATGGAGGGGCTAGAGGAGCCTTGATTGATGATGTACCTGTTCAGGGGGAGAACCAACCAATACCAACACCACCATCCACACCTTTAGCCACACCACCTCACTCACCACTACAAACCCTAACCTAATTCCCACCTTAAACTAAATCCCACCTCAAAACATAACCCAATCATCACCTGACACACCACCAACACAAATCCAAAGCCCACATGAAACACTATACCAACCACAGCCAGAGACATCCATTCAAACACCACCAACCACAACAATAAACACACCACCTTACCCACCATCACCAAATGACCAATTCCATCAATCCCCACCTCAAACACCACTTAACCCGTTACCACAAATCCATATCACAGAACAACCCATCAACCGTATACCTGAACCTTTTTCTACTTCACCACCTACTACACCTCCCCATATTTCCAATCTTTACAAAAGGAAATTAGATTTGATAATTAAAGCTGTACGGTTGAGGGGAGAGAATGCATAACTGAAAATTGAAAATGATGATTTAAATTCTCAGTTGGCCCAAGCACTTTCACGAGGTTGAGAAGACCTTAGCTGCCCTGGAGCAGGAGGTTGAGAAGACCTTAGCTGCCCTAAAACAGAGGGAGAATATTCCACATGATGAGGCAACTTGAGCTAATGAGGAGAATGTGAATGTGGATATAGGGGTTGAAACAGTTGATATAGATGGTTTGACTTGTATATTGAATGCATATGGTGAGAATGAGAGTGATGATGAGGATAGTGGTGAAAGAATGATATTAGAGGAGGATTATGAAGCTGACAAATCTGGGGGAGAAGAACAAGATTATGATGTGAATAATGAAGTATTAAACATTGTTGAAAGAATTGATGATGATGTATTGGAGAATATGAATATTGATCAAGTGGCTACAACCGATATTGCCACTGATGTTGTGACAGATGTAGCAACTGATGTGCAAACAGAGATTGTGATGGGTGAGAATGCTGCAGCTGAAGAACCAGCTGTTAGTGAAACTGCTGAAGAAGGTTCCAAGAATGCTGAGCATGATGAATAGATGGACAATTTGGAAAAAGAAATTAATGACTTTCCCTCAGAAATAGAAGAAGAAAAGAAAAGAAGACTGGCCAAAGGGAATGCCATTGCCGATAAGGAGGATGAGCCTATTAGGGCTAATGTTGATAAAGAAGAGGAAGATGAAAGTGTTGTTGCTGCCAGAAGGCTTGAGCATGTTCTAAATGAAACCATGGAGAGGGAATTTATTGCCCGAACCCTGACTAGAGAAGAGCTGGCAGAGCAGGAAACGCTTATTGATCAAGCCAATATATCTAAAGTCTTTAATGAAGAAGAAGTTGAAGATCAGGAGGTGATTGAGACCCTGATTAATATGAAAAAAGCTGAAGAGATTGATAACTCATTGGCTGTAGTGGTGAGTATGTTCACTCAACCAAAGAACCAATCTGAAAAGGAACCTCAAAAGGAACCTGAGAGAGAATCTGGTGAAACAATTGATCAAATGAAAGAAAAACTCTCCAAGATGCATGAAGATTTTGCTGAAAAAATCAATAGATTTGCAAAAATCTATATGAGAAAAAGAAAGGCCAGTGAACAGGCTGAGAAGGACAGTCTGCAAAGCAAGGAAAATGGGATGAAAAGAACCAATACTTTGTTAAAACTCCTGAAAATCCAGAAAGCCCTCTAAGGCCCGTTCCAACACAGATTGTTACTCCTGAGGACTTACCAAATCCGGATGATGAAAAGATTGATGCTATCAATGAGTCAAAAGAAGAAGATGATACAACTAAAGATGATAACCAGGATAATACAGCTGATAATGTTGATATTGTGTCCCCTCAAGTAGAACTGACTGAAGAACAAAGGACAAATATAAAATAAAGCTTGAGTGAGACTAAAAGGAAAAATCCTTTGGTTATAAAGCTAATCAGTCATGGTTTCAAATTTGAAAATCTTGCCTCTCAAACTGATGAAGAGTTACAAAGAAAACTGGACAGAGAGAGGGATACTAAAAAGAGAATGATGGATAAGAAAAACATGGATAGTCTGATGTTCAGAGAATATCTGAGAAAACACAATTTCTCTGAGAAAGACCTATCTCACTTCAAATTTTAAGATCTTGAAAAAGCCTACAATACTACAAGAGAAGATGTTGCGAGAAAAGTGAAAGAAAAGTTTGCAAGAGAAGCAGCTTTGGCTGAGAAGATTGAGGCTTTGAAAATATGTTGGCAAGTGTGGATATTTACTTGATAAGGGTATGGCACTAGAATTGGTGAACAACTTATCTAAATCTGTTGTTGAATCTCACTATAACAGACTGCAAAAGAAAGATAAACCAAAAAGAGATCACCTGAGCCCTTTGTTAGACAGTCAAGGGAAGGTCAGCCTGAGCAACCTACAAAGAAAAGAAGAATCATAAGTTTGAGAGAGAAACGAAAGGCTGAAAATGAATCAAAAAGGGCTGAAACACAAGAAGTTCCTATACCGGTGGAAGTGAAGCCTGAATTGGATGAACCCACTGATCCATGGGATAATGTGGAAATGATTAAGATTTTGAAAGATGTAATGATAAAACAGAAAGGGATGAGTGAGAACGTTTTTGACAGTTTGGGTAAAGCTCAATTGAAAGAGTTGTTCTATACGCAGAAAGCAGAATGGGAGAAAGTTTTGTTAGAAGGTAAGAACCCAAGAAGTTTTATTGGAGGACGATTTGTACCTGCTGGACAGTTGAGAGATGATAGGATTCTTGATATGATTGGTAGATTGAACAGAGATGCAGGTGAAAATCTTGCTGATATTGTTAACTTTCCAGCTGAGTTGAGTGAAGCAATGTACACTAAGACATTTGCAGTTTCAGGGCCTACTAAACCGATTAAGTCAATTCCAACTAGGCCCTCCGCTTCAAGGCAATACCCATCAACAACCAGGGGAGAGTTAAGTAGAGTAGGAACTCAAGGGTAGAAAGGCCCCAATCTGATATAGATCTACCTAGAAGACTCTACTATAACTCAGTCTCAAATACACTGAAAGTAATTATGCAAAGCAGACAGTTGAGGGAAATCATCTTCAAAAATGACTTTGCTAAGTATAAAAGAGAACATCTTGAGATCTTGGCCAATCTTGATTTATATGATTAACATGACAGAAACAAGATGGCTGGGAGACAACAAAACGAACTGTCCAAATACATAAGAGATGAAGCTAAAAAGGGATTTCCCTTGTTGGAACAGAGAAGGAATTGGGAGCTAACAAAGCATGAAAAGGCAAGAAGAACCAATCGCTGGAGAAGTATAAAAACTGCTGAGTTTGGCTTTCTTTCAAAAATTGGAAACAAAAACCCACTATCCAAATTGAACACCTGCATAAGTATGTGAAGGAGAATGACTCATCCAAACTATGAATTTTAGAAAAATGGCTGAATTACTGAAGTAGACTACAAATAAAATGTAGGCCATTACATTCTCCGTAACTCAGATGGACTCACACTTGGATTATCAAGAATTATAAAGATCTGACATTCGTAAGTAATGAAGATTTGAGGGATATTTTGGAGATGACGATTCCTGAGAACCACCCTCATTATCAAATCTTGTCAATCTTCAAGCAAAGAGCGGGTTCAATAATCATTAGTAGAAGACAAGCAGCCCATGATGCCAGAAGATGAAGATTTTTATTTAGAATAGGGTTTGCTTTGTAATGTCTACGGACATAATTTGAATATGTAATATTTTGAATTTTTGATTATGTAATTTGATCTTAATTTGATGTGTATTTTGACTAAGTGTATGTAACCTTAGAGGTGTTTTGGGACAGCTGAGGTGTTCCAATCTAAGGGGAGATTTTTTAGTCAATAATTTGACTTGAAATGACTTAAGGATGATTAAGGGGGATTGGAATCTTATCAACCTGCCCATAAATAGCCAAGTATGGAATCCGAGCACACTTGGACTCCCGAGCAAGGTTTACTTGCCCTAGCTAGGTATTTTGTCCTTTGGGCTGGGTTATCTTCAAGAAGTCTTCTTTAGTGTCAATCCGAGCAGGGTTCACTATGTCTAGCAAGGTTGTTCTTCATAGTCAAGCAAGGTTTACTTCCGAGTAAGCTCTTGGTTAACCAAGCTTTTGAAGCCAAGGATTTGGAAGATCCAGCAAGGCATTAATTAATAAAACAGTGGTTCCGAGCATGCTTGATGGAAGTTGATAAAGAATTATCCTAAGGACTTCATCGGGAAAGGTTCAACTCCGAGCAAGCTACAGTGTTACCAGCACACTTGGCTTGACTAATAAGTTATTCACTACCAAAGAGTTGAAAGGATATCTGAAGAACAAGTTTGCTCTTTAGATTATATCGGGCAAAGTTTGATATGATCACGAAGATTGAAGTCTGCTAGGTGAGTATTTTTTTTTGGAAAATACTCTAAGTAAAGTCTACTCGAAGAACTGTTCTCCAGCACGCTTCAAGGTTACTGGGTCTACTCGTAAAATACAAAAGACACAAGCCTACTCGGTGAAGATAACGAATACAAAGTCTACACAGATGACCTGTTTTTTACACTTAGTATAATTCAGAATATGTAATTTGAATATGTATCAATCATTAGGGTTTTCTAGAAGATGGAACAGCTGTCAGGTGGTAGCAGGCCTAGACATAGAATAATTTAGGGCACGCCTACCACGGAGAAGACGGATTTTAGCATTTACACTTTTCAAACTTAAGAGAATATTTTCTGATATTGAGTGTGACGGTTGTCCTAAGATTGTACGGATAAACTTTCCAAACAAGAAACCCTAGTCGATTAACATTTGTATAAATCATTTATATAAATGGAAATCTTTTGAGTGATTGTTTGTGTTAGTTACATTTTATAAATCCTTAAACAACAACCCTGTTTGTTTTTGATTCCGCCGTTAACAAACAGTTTTCTTATCCAAAATAGCAACCGTCATTAACCTTCTTGTCAACACATTTATTGTGTGGGTTATGACTTAATTGTGAGTGTGAGCGATCAAATACGGGACCGACAGAAGATCGTAATATTCTAATGTGGATTCAATTGCAAAACATCGAAAGCATGATACTATGAATTAACCTAAATATATGGATAACGGAATCCGATATTTAAATTTGAAATAATATCATAATATAAACAATTTAATTAAACAAATAAATAATTCCAGCAACAAAAAATAAAACTTTTCATATAAAAACTTATGGGATTTTACCTTCCCACCCCTTCATTTAAATCAAAAGAATAGAAAATTTCTTATTGGCTGAATCCACTTCTCGCATTCTCACAATAAAACGATTTCTCTCTTGAACTTAAACCTATATATATATGATCATGCGAGAAGTGATATTATAGCAAGAAGTGCGAGAAGTCGATCTCAACCACTGATTATCTCCTAGTTGTTAAAAACATTAATTCCCCTAATTACACCTAAATTATTCTCCATATTAAATCTTGTAGAAAGTTACAAATTTTAGAAAACATAAATTGACTTCTTCATAAAACATCGTCTAGAACAATTTTAATGAAATATAATCGAGAAATATTTTTGCATTCATGGTTTAATAAGATTTATTTGAATTTTCTTTTACGTACCTACATATGAAAATAGATGTATATGTAGGTGAATTGTAATTAATAGATCACGTACACAAGTAACATAATAATCTACATATAGCTCATGTTTAATTATACAAATTGTTAGTTATTTTTAATTTTATCAAAATGTAACTCGTATTACAAACACAACTTATTTCATCTACACAAATTTTGTTTCTTTTGTTTTCACCAACACATAACTCGTATTCACCTACATATAACTCGTTTTCCCTACACATAAAAGATAGATTATAGAATAATTAAAATAAAAATAAAAAACATGATGTTCTACATTGCGAATATTTTACAAGTTTAGGTTAATACTATTAATTGTATGTGATATCATGAACAAGTTTTGTTTGTGTAGGTTAGTTTTGTGATCTCCGTAGGTAAATACAAATGGGTAGGCTATAACATGAAGTAAGTTTGTATATATAGGTTAATATTGTGATTTGTGTAGATTACCATGAACTAATTATCTGCATGTATATTAATATTGTGATCTGTGTAGGTGATAATATGAACTAGTTTTTTGATGTGTAAGTTAATATTATGATTTGTGTAAGTGTTTGTTTTATGATGGTTAATGTAATTTTTGTATAGTATAAGTATGGTGGTTTTGTTTTATGTATTTTCTGAAGATTAAATCAAATTAAAAAATAAAAATAAATGTTTAGTCATTTGATCATTTGTAACTTAGCATTAATTAGTATTAATTACCAAAAGAAACTCCTGAACATTTTACTAATATACTTCTACAATTAAATAATCCAAAATAAATAGAAAACTTTTGTTTGGGTAGAATCTCTTCTCGCACTTCTCAGCATAAAAACACTTCTGAAATGAAGCAAATCCTATATATATATATATATATATATATATATATATATATATATATATATATATATATATATATATATATATAAAAGGGTTCAAATAAAAAGAAATTGTTTCCTTGGAATGGTAAGAACCAATAGAATTTTGACATTTGACATTAAAACCTATGGTGAAAGAATAATTATAGGAAACTATGTCGGTTATAATGGTGAAAGAGTATTTCTAGGAAACTATGACGGTTTTTTGTAATTTTAAATCTTAACCATTGATTGATATGATCCAATGGCTATGATTTATTCCTAGTCTTCCTAGAAAACTACTTGTTTTTAGGATAACCCTCCCCTATATATATATATATACATATATATATATATATATATATATATATATATATATATATTGTTGTTTAGGGTACAGGACTCATTCATGTTGCTTTAATAGTAGTTTGGTTGGTTTGTTTTTTCCAGTACTGGAAAGTCATTTTAGGTGGACATTGAAAAGCTGGGGTTATCCAAATACAATTTGTAATAACTCTTATTTGTTTCATATTCTTCGTGCATTATGATTTGTAACATCCAGCTTTTGAAAAGAATTAATAAAATAAATTTCGTTTATTTTATAGTGTGTCATTTATTGGTTTAGATAAATAAACTAATAGAAGGTGGGCTTGGACCTTAAAACGATGAGTTAAGAGATGGGAATGGGCCTTAGGTCCATGGGCTTAAGGGAGTATAAATACCCCTTAAACACTAACCCCTTCCATTTTTATCCATCTCTACACCATAGCCTACACCACCAAAAACACACACAAACACTATCCTATATTCCAAGCCTGGATCCAAAGGTGGAAACCCGAACCCGTTGGTGCTAGAACATCGTGACGAACCAAAATAACGTCAAGACTAGACCGTGTTCGTAAACCGACTCGTTTAAGGTAAGTTTGTATCGAGAACTTGTTAGTTTAGGTCCATATTACATCTAGAAATCTTAGATCTATGTTTAAATGGTAAAAACGAATCCAACACAACAACCTTCACTGAAATTCGTTAATATTTGATGGGTTAATTGATCGTTTAAAGAGCCGTATGTATATATGTGTAAACCGCACCATGTAAAACCTAATATTTGGATGATTGATGGTTTGGGGTTTGTAGGGGGTAGGATTACGAGTTCAATGGTACCAAAGTTGTGTTGTTTCGTTGAGAATCGAATGTTTATTGCAGATCTGATGAAGGTTGCATGCGTATGTTCTTATCAATTTTGACTTTGACCCCTTTAGTCAAAGTTTGGATAAGAACATATGCTTATTCTTTATGATAAACGAATCACCGGTAATTCGTTACACGGTTTATAACGAATGGGACTCATTCATGTGACTTAATAACGAATGAACCCTTAATTTGTTATCTATCCATTCGTTAGGACAGGATAACGAATTAGGCTAACGAACTATGATAACGAACCAGACCATGTTAAGATAACGAATCAGGTGATTCGTTACTCACCAATTCGCTGGGTTAAGATAATGAATCAGGCTATGTAGATAACGAATTGGGCTTAATTCATTATAGCGAATGAGTGGGCGAAGTAGATAATAATTTAAAAATCCTAATGAAAAATGTGTTAAGACAGTTAATGAAATTAAATTTTTCCAAGCTGACTTGGCAGCTTAACCCTAGCCAGGGACTCTACCCCTTGGACCCCGCTAGGGGCTGCCACCCCTATAACCCTAGCCAGGGGCTCTGCCACTTGGACCCCGTATAGTGTAGTATGTATGATATTATGAAAGTTATGTATGAACGCGATAATGATGATGATAATGAAAAGTAATGTATGGTTAAAGGGTTGCACACCCTAATAATATATATGAATGATATATGGCGTAGTGCTCTTTAAAACGTAATGTATGAATACGAAAGAAAGAAAGCACGAAGGTGAGTAAGTATTATAAACGAAAGTATGAAAGTATGAAGTATGTACGAAAGTATGTAATTATGAATGTGTGGTATGTTGTATGATTAACTAGAACTCACTCAGCATAGCTGACTTTTAGTATGCACGCAGGTGAGTAGGACGAAGCAACTAGCTTGAGCGGGGCACATGGTAGATGAATAAAGAAGCTGGCATCTGAAGACTAAAGTTGTTTTATGAAGTTATGTTAATTTGAAAGACAAGAATGTTTAATTTAGACATGTTTATGAATTAGTATGTAATGTTTTATGAAAGTTTTAATATTCCGTGAAAGTTTTAATTAACTCTGATATTTAGAACTGTGTTTATGAGTAAATCCAACGTCCAAAGTAGGACAACAGTTAGTGTTTAATCTGCCAAGGATAGCATCCAACATAAGTGGTCGATAACCATTATCGATAAGCCAACATCGAGTTCAAGCCTTTAGAACGTATCAAAGTTAGTCTCTTTAGAGGTTAAACATTACCTGAGTTTGACCCGTTAAAGATTAAACATAACAGGAATCAACCCGTTAACAGATAAAGTTAAGTGAAATGTACCTGGTACAGATAAAACATAACCCAAATCAATTAGTTATAGGTTAAACGTAACTCGAATTTGACCCATTGGGAAGACCGTACTCGAGATCGAGCCCTTAGAGATTAAACATTACCTATTTTGACTCGTTAGGAACTAAACATATCCTTAATCAACCTGTTAAGACATAAGAGATGAAATATAATATGAACAACCTATAAGAGATAAAAGG